>NC_056727.1:397230754-397490754 GCF_019279795.1 Protopterus annectens
CTAAAATAATTTATTTTGTGCAACAAGGCATGTTAAAATTGCCTTTTAAATGGGAATAGTTGTTGTGACTTATGGTTGCATGTTTTGGTAAATGTTTCTTTTTAGAATGTCTGGTTCGCTATTTTGTATTTCTTTTGCTTAAGACATAGTGCCATGTTTGTAGGGAAGAGGGCTACATTTAAAGCTGATGTATAATACCGAAAACTCTAGATACACCCCCTATGACTCCTGCATAGGCTAGACGTGCACAAACAACTCAAATATTATACAATGGAAACTAAAAAAAAATTAGAAATAATGATCAGCTGTTAGTCTCATTCAAGAAAGGGCACGAAGGCCAACCAGTCAATAAACTGATTTTGTGTAAATGTTTAACCTACTAGATTGTCTTTTGCTATGACAGGTACAGCAACCTCTGCAAAGTTGCAAGACATAATATCAGCATACACCGCTAGTGCTGCAGATACAGCATCAATGTATTTCAAAAATGTCTCTGCATAAAAAGTTTTCACATGAAATCATACATGCTGTCATGTGGAATCACCTCTACTACATCTCCAAAGAAGACTAAACATAGCATTCATTATAACTATTTTATTATATATGTTACTGTATGAATAGTTTTAAGTTTACTGTACATAGGAAAATGCATAGCTACAAATACAGCTCCCTATAGAAGTCATAGAAGGCTATTGAGTCTTGTGACCAAAATAAACCTTGCCAGTACCCACCCTAGACTGTACCTTCCACTTCAAAAATAGCTAGACAAGTCAATCCCAGGGGGAATTTATGTATAACCATCCAGTTGTCTAGTTCTTGCTTAAAGGAAGATAGTGTATCACACTACTTTGTCTGTGGGCAAAGTCTAGTCCAGTGATTAGGGAGACTCTGGGTAATGAATCTGTCTCCACATTGTTTTATTGCTCTGCTGAAAGAGGGTTAGATCTCCTGGTCTGATATTCGTGAGACTCTGATTTCTGAAGGTACATGCAATCATAAACTACTGGGTCCATAACTGCTTGGAATCCAAGACATAGGTCTCCTCTGGGGAGTCTATAAGACACAGAAAAGAGGGACAGTGCTCTAGTCTTTTCTGGTTATTTAGGGATTGTAAGCCCATGATCCTCTTTATTAAGAACCCCTGGGGGTCTTTCTTGCTGTTTGATATGTCTAGTGAGATGCATTCCAAAGGGGGTATTGTATTCTTTATGGTCTGATCAGTGCTGAGTGCATTGGGACAATAACATCTTTAGATCCAGATGATATTCCCTTGGCAATCATCTGGAACAAGTTAGAAGGATTTCCTGACAACCATTGCTACATGGTGATCAAAGGAGAGGGAATTATCAACTCAGGTTCCCATGCTTCTAACTACATTTTAATTTTGAAGTGAAGTATCATCACTGCTATATGCTGGGGGAAATGGTTTGCCAGCCAAATATGACAATGTATTAGCATTTTGTAGAATGTACTTTAAGCCCATTTTCAATACACCAGGCATTTATAAGTAAGTGTATGTTCCTACTGGAGGACTTCTGAGTCAGAGGGAATTTCACAGTGACTCCCAGTTTGCAATCATCCACAGATTTGCTTAGCCATAAGTCTTGTTTTTTATTCTGTTGGTCAAAGAAATAAATACTAAACAAAACTGGTCCCAGCACTGAGCCCTACTCTGATACTGCATTTGCCACCCACACTATGAGTTCTGTCTTTTAGCCAATTTGCTATCCATCTTACCACATAAGGATCTATTTGTAACACATTTAGTTTATTAGTTAGGCTAGCATAGGAGATGCGTCAAAAGCCTTGGCAAAATCAATGTAGGCTGTTTGCACATTGTGACCACTGTCAACAGCTAGTGTTGCATTTTCAAAGAGGTTTATCATGTTGATTAGACAGAATATATCTTTTATAAAAGCAAATTGCTGCAAATCTAGCCTGATGAGATTTTTTAAGGTGTATAGTAATCAAGTCTATTATAATGTGTTCTGGGGTCTCTATCAGATTATCAAAAGGACACGTTGTTGAATGTGATATGGACAAACCCATATCATCGACAATGCATTCCATTGAACCATTCTGACTGAGATCAAGTTATGGTATGGATTTGGAAATTTGCCCTTTTCCCCACTGTAGTCTGATCTTGGAGTTGGTATATATAATTAGCAGGGGGTGTAGGGGAAGCAGCCCCCACATGGGGGTGCATGGGGGCTTGCCCCCCTACAAAAACAGTTTTTGTGGTGTGCATGGATGCTGGGTTTGTGTTAATTTATTTTTGATGAACTGCATTGTCAATGATATAGGTTCAACCATATCATGTTCGACAATGTGTCCATTTGGTTATTTGATAAGGACCCTGTGTTCTGTGACCTTACAAATGAAAGTAGCCAATATGTTGGGCCTACAGTTTCTGGGGTTGGTAATAATGCCATTGTGAAGATATGTGAAGGTTGCCAGCCTAGCTAGATAGAATTTTGTAGATAATTCTATGTCTTTGTAAATATTAATAAAAGCCATAGGCTTGTTCTCTTAAATGTGAGAAGACTGTATTGGATGTTGAACTGCAAGAATGTAAAAACAGTGCACTCTGCTGTAAGAAAGCCGATGAGTTAAGCATTTTATGACTGCTTGATCTCAGGGCTCGGAGCCATGGTGTCTGAACCAACATATTGTTTCTGTTGTTTTGAGATCAGAGTTAATTGCTAGATTTTACATATATAATGTCTTTAATTGCTGTGGTTTCCTAACCAGGTGCAAGCTTAACAAGAAATGTAAATGTAGAGTTTCTGTTAGCCTGGGAAACCAGAGAATTGTTAAGAATGATGTAATCTAAAATGAGTCAGCAGGATGTATTATCAATTAAAAGGACTTTCTCAGAGACAGGGACAGAGCATTTTGGATTTCGTCTAAAGCTGACAACAACTCCCAGTAGTCTGCTTTTGCTCTATATGTAAGTTTATTTAGAAATGTGATTGCTCTTAGATATAGATAGAAAACAGTAAGTTTAGTCTAGCTGTTTTCTGTATTGATGTCAGAACTATTCTACTGTATCATTTTAAGCATTTTCCTGTGATCTCTGAACTCTTGACTGGCACTGTGTAGCAAGAAGTATTGCCTTGTGTTTTTTATTATTTATTATTAAATATTTTTAAACCTTTTAACTGTGGCTGTTTCGTGTAGAGATAATTTAAGCTCTAGAGTATATTGCACATATATAGTGATACTGTCCAAGCCACTCCAATAGCTTTAGCCCTGGGTCACACTTACTATTTGGATAATAATATTGCACAGTAATAATTGGACACTCTTTGGTAAGGGCCTTTTTAGTAGCTAATATTAGTGGTTGGTGGCAGCTGGTACTACCTTAAAGACTGGCAGGAAGGGGCATAGCTGGAGAACCTGTGCCAGCCTCCCCCACAAGTGTCTGTGTGTTTGTATACAACTCATATCTTAAAGTATGTGTGTGTGTGTGTGTGTGTGTGTGTGTGTGTGTGTGTGTGTGTGTGTGTGTGTGTGTGTGTGTGTGTGTGTGTCAGCTACTTGGGCAGGGACACAAAGCACTGGTTGGACAGAGATGGTGCTGGAGGTTTTAGCTTGACCACTAGGCTGAGATCTAGACCTTATAGCTGTGCAAGTGGGGAGTCTTATTGGGGATCTGGAGAGATAGGGAGAAAGCAGCCCCAGACTGACTATGATCTCTGTGTGCTCTTAAGGGAAATTGTACTTTACTGTGTGTGTACTTGTTATCCTTCCCAATGTGGATGCCCCTCACTGGTGTTAGTGGTGAGGATTGAGGCTGCTTGATTACTGGGCCAGTGCACAGGCGTCACAGCTATCTTTATGGAATGGCATCACCAGTGTTATACACTACTCTTCTGTGGATGAACCTGTAGCCAGGCTGAGGTTTAATAACTTATGGAGAAATTCTACCTGGGCACATTTAATACCATTGAACAAATAGCCCAATCATCAGGTTCCATGGAGGAAGTATTAGTTTTGGACAGCATTTTCAGTACACGTTCTTTGGAGATGATGGGCATCTCCTTCCATGCTAATACATACTGCATCCCCATAGAATAAGTTATTTAGCCAATTGCTGAACCCAGTCATCTTGTCTTTGTACCTAGACATAATTTGTGGATAATGGGGGATTCCACTCAGTATCAGGGTCTTCCCTGCATTTGTGACATGCAGAGAGCTTAGACACATCAATCTGCATCTCTCTAAGGGTTCTTCAACCCAGGTCATTCACTCCCACATAAACAACTACCACATGAACTCCAGCAAGATATACACTTAGTATCTCATATCCCATTATTTGTTTTAGCCATGCCTTTCTTTTACATAAATCACAAAACGCTTCACCTTCCACCTCTTTGTCTCTCTCTCTCTCTCTCTCTCTCTCTCTCTTTCTCAACCTCTCACTTCCAAGACACAACAGTAATAAAATATTATCCACACTTCTACTGCTAGATGGATGGCATGGGTAAAATTTCAAGAACAAAAACTCATGTCCTTCCTCCAATATCTGATATTACAGCACTGATGACTGTGCAGAAGAAGGGGTTTGTTTAGCTTGTCTTTTGTGACAGTGAAAATTACTAGATTGTGGTTCCTATCAAATGCTGTGTAGGTGTCGAAGACAGTATTTCCACTAGGCACTTGTTTACTTCACTTTTTTATGTCCCCTTCACATTTCCTTCTTTGCAAAATATATAAATATAGGAACAATACTAATCAGGTGATGATGGGACCATAAGATGCCAAGCTATATATACCTGGACACACTTAAAAGTTCTTGCTACCCTTTTAATCCACTTATTAGTGCTCACCTCCCAAACTGAGCAGAGTGGTACATGATAACTTTAGTTTAAATTTGTGTCTACTCATCTAGTAATCAAGGCTACCATGAAATGTACCCCAAATAGCACTTTGTTTAATTTATAATGGTAACTTATTCCATAGGCTGTAAATATGTTGAGTTAGGAACCTATCCCTGTAGTGATTCTGTTTATTTGTTCATGTAGATTTAGGTCCTTCTTGTGAATAATTATAGAACGAACCACTAGTTTGAAAAAAAAGGAAGTCAAGTAGGATGGGGTCTCTCATGGCTCAAAAAGCAAGATACCAGCCATCTCACAGCAACCTGTAGGCACCTGAGTATAAGGAGAGTTGTGCTAATCTATTGGGATGATGGAGACATTTAACACCGTTAATTTTCTTGGTTAGGAATCAGTGGGTCCTTTGCAATTGAGACATGCTTGGATTTGAACATTCCAAATGGGGCATTTTATTTGACAATTGGTCTGATAAAGAAAGTGCACTAACAGGATCATGTCTTTAGATCTTGAAGCTATTCCCTTTGAAATTAACTGGATCAGATAGAATGATTTTCTGACTGTGATTAAACATAATGATCAAATGAGACAGTCCATCTAACTATCCATGTCTTTGATGGTTGTGTCTCTCTGAAACAGAATATCATGCTTCACATATGAGGTAGGATCAACTTTGTTGTCAAACATTACTACATTACACTTTTTTTACATTTGGCGTGAGACTATTTTCAGTACAACAGCCTTCAAAACAAAGGAGTTTGGTGAATGTCGGATGATATCTTGACAAAAGACTCGGGCCACATATCAAAACATGGAGTAGCCCATATGTGAAGAACATATTTACACCTAAGGCATATTTACAATATATCAGTCAAGGGATGGCACAGTGGTGTGGCAGTTAGTGTTATAGCCTCACTGTTCTCATTTCTCTGGCTTGGTATCAATCTGAGTTGCCTTCTTTGTGGAGTCTGCATGTTCTCTCATCATCAGTATAATTTTTTTGTGTTCCACTTTCTTTCCACATTCCAAAGATAACCCATTAGGTAAACTGTCGATCCTCTTGATTACCTGTAGGTGTGCATGTGAGTGACTGAATGCATGTGTTTGCTTGCAAATATGTGTGTGTGTGTGTGTGTGTGTGTGTGTGTGTGTGTGTGTGTGTGTGTGTGTGTGTGTGTGTGCGCGTGCGCATGTGTGTGTGTGTGTGTCATGCCAGAGGTGTAGCTAGGGTTGGCAAAGGGGATAAGCCACCCTCAGTGCAAGTCATTAGGGGGTACAATCTCCAGATGCTGATTGGGGAGTAGTGAAGTACTGGCACTCAGAAATTAATGCTGATAGTGAATTTGCCCACGTGCAGCACTTAGCTATAACAAGCTATTTGTTACATTTTTAGCAAGTGACTTGCTACAATTTTTAAAGAAGTGTTGTTTTTTTTTTTTACTTGGTAAGGAGAGGGCTTTTTTGTCCTCATCTTTGGATTAAGTGGGATGCCAGATTGGGGATGGTATCTGCACAGAGTGAGAGAATACCTAACAATAGCTTGTGTCTTACAGTATGGTTCTTCTGCTTTACATCCATAGTTTGCCAGGATATTCTCCAGTTCCCCGCAAACCTGAATATGATGGGTATCAGACAATAAATGAATGACTAGCTGTGACTAAGATGGATCATGCAGAGCAAACAATATAGAAGAGATAGATCAGAACTAGCTGAAAAATTAAAAACAAAACAGATCTTTTTTTTTTCCACGTCAAGCTATGGCAGTTCATTGTGATGAAGGGACAGATAGCGTGGAATAAATAATAAAATATAAGAAGTAGAAATAAAGCTAGTCCTTATCTCTTATCTAGAACTTGTCACTTTTGGGGCTGGATTTAGTTCTTCTAGTCCTTACAATCATACACAACAAAAGTGAAGTGAACCAAAGCCACCAGTCCCCAGATAGCTGTCATGTGCATAAAACAATAATGGACATAAGGTACATAAAGTGAATAAATTTTCCTTAGTCTCTCCTACTTAAGAACAATACTTGAAAGAGCAGTTTAAGTTTGTTCACCAAATGTCACTCAGCATCAGCTGAGGCAGCACAAACAGACCCAAGGTCAGAGATTCTGACCTATCGGAATGTTTTAATAAAGCTGCTGCAAGTGAGACGTGAGGAAAAAAACAGCATTGACATATTGATTTATTACTTGTAATGCAATAGGTTATTTAACTTGTTTCTTTAAATGTTCAAAAAAATTCAGTTTAAAAAACAGCTAAAGCAAGTAACAGCAACACGGTTACAAGAACGCGCGTGTGTGTGTGTGTGTGTGTGTGTGTGTGTGTGTGTGTGTGTGTGTGTGCGTGTATATTTATTAGCCTATGTATGTTTATTCATGTATGTACATCTTGTAATTGTTTGGATTGCATCTCACAGCAAATAGCAAGAATACATTACCAAGGCTACTGTTTAATTATTGAATCATTCATTTGATCACAGTCAGACATCTGAGCCATGCACACATCTTTGTGAATGTTTGTACATGTGTGTGTATATGTGTGTTTGTGCATGTGCATGTGTGCATACATGTGTATGAGTGTGTGTTTCTATGTTTATGTGTGTGAGTGTGTGTCTTTCTGTGTGTGTGTGTGTGTATGTGTGTGTGTGTGTGTGTTTGCAAGTGTGTGTGCATTTGAGTTTCTTTATACGTCTGACAGACTGTCTCTCTCGGCCTCTGCATCTGTCTTTGTGTCTATATATGCATCTGTATCTGCACTCAAGCGCGCATGTGTGTGTGTGTGTGTGTGTGTGTGTGTGTGTGTGTGTGTGTGTGTGTGTGTGTGTGTGTGTGTGTGTGTGTGTGTCTGCGTGTGTGTGTATCTGTCTATCTTGATATGAGTGATACACTGTGTCTCTCTCTACCTCTGCTGCACCTGCCATTGTATTCATATAAATGTATATACATATATATTTGTGTGTGTGTGTGTGTGTGTGTGTATCTGTGTCTGCTTGTGTGTACGTGAGCATGCATTGCATAGAAAAAATGTTTATTAAATACCTACATCCTAAAATACTCCCTCCAACAGCAATTATATATCCTACACAGCAGCTTTGAAATTTTTGGTGGAAAAATATTTTATATAAAAATTATAAACATGCATATAGCCTAATAATAACACAAACACAAAACAATGTAACTGATAACACATATTCTAAGAGAGCAAAAATATCCTCCATAGTGTACAGTGCAGAAAAATAATGGACCTTTAAGAGGGGAGCCCCTCTGCCTGCAGTGACATGCCTCACAACACCCTTGGGTGATCCACCCTGTAATGCCCACCCTTTTGGTCATTATTGCTTACTTATTGTATACAGAGAGTGAGTGCAATCTTCTCATGCATTAATTCCTTCTGCGTTAATTTCCTGCCTCTTTTCTTTTCTGTGCAAGCAGAGATAAGAGTTATGCATCTCTGTGTTACTTTAACTATAATTCATACAGCATTATTTAAACTGCTGGTTGCACTGATTGCTCACTGATGCAGACGTTAAGTGCAGTTATTTATGAATGCCTTGTGTAAAGATTCTGAGATGTTCACTAACTTTGAAATATTTATTTTTATTGTTCAGATCATGTTGTAACTGATATGGGGGGAGGTGAACTTTGAGAAATTTTTTGGACTACAAAGAATATGGTTGGCAGGTTCAGTCCTCCAGGTCTGAATGACCACTAGAACTTTAGATGCACTTTAAAACAAAGAAAACTGTGACAGTGAAGCATTTTATCCTTGATATGTTGAATTTCCGGTACTTCTATTTATTAGCAAAATACAAAAAGTTATATATATATATATATATATATATATATATATATATATATATATATATATATATACATATAAGGAATTTGCTAGCAGACACATTTGTCACAAAGCCCTTCCCCTTTCTCTTTAACCATTCTCTGTATCAGCTGAAGGAAAAGGGGAGATGGAGGGAGGATTAGATGATTGGTTATAGCTAGGTACTAGGGAGAGATGGGATGGGTATAGGTTTATAGTAGTTAAGTTGTGCTTTTAGTGTGTAGGATTTTGCTTGGTGGAGTAGGTTGAGGAAGCTGCAATATTGTAGTAAGTGCCAGGGAATAATTTATGGATAGATAATGTTGGCCTAGGCTTAGTTCATCTTCTCTGGCACCGTGTCTTGTATTTATTCCTTCTGATAGGAAAGAGGGACCCTTCTTTTCCCTCCCTTCCTTTTTTCTTCAGTGAGAAGTGAGAAGTGAGTGATGCTTGATTAAGGAACCTGGCAGTTTTGAATACAATCTTGGTCATGTGATTCATAAATGAGAGGGGGGCATTCTGTCACGCTGCCCTACGCGCATTTAATTGTTATTGTTATTATCAGTTGTATTTGCTGAATATGTGGTTATGTTTATAATAAAGCTGGTCACGGAGTCTATGCTGCATGGGTTATTGTGTTACATTTGGGGAAGGGGGGCATTATATTTATATATATATATATATATATATATATATATATATATATATACACACATACACACACATATATATATATATATGTGTGTGTGTGTGTGTGTGTGTGTATCTATCTATATATATATATATATATATATATATATATATATATATATATATATATATATATATATATATATATATATACACATAGATATATATATTAAGAATATTGAGTGTTATCTTTTATTTAATGAATCATGACACATTCTCATTGTTACACCACTAACTGAAGGTATTTGAGTAGATTTGTTTTATACATTCATAGGTTCATGGGATATTACTAGGCTCAAGAGCCCTTACAGTACTAGCCAGTTTTACCCAGATTTTACCCAATCTTCTCTCCCTAGGAAAAATATAACAAGGGTCAGCAAGTGAGTTTACAATTTTTACAGACAGCCTCTGTCCATAAGGGACATGGGTGCCACCCCAGGAGTATATTTGCGATTTCCCATCCATTAGTCCAGATTGTGCTTGAAGATGGTCAGGAAAGGGCTTTGCTTCATGTGAATAGGAAGTCTATTCCAGTTGAAAGATAATCTCTAGGATACATATCTGTCTCTACAGCAGGATCTATTCATGTCAGAGATCAGGTTTAGATCTTTGGAGAAAGTAACACTCATGCAGTTAGTTTTGCAAATATGTAACATTTCCATCAGGGCTGGGTTAGAGGCTGCCTTGAAGGTCAGGCACAGATCACCAGTCAGTAATTGGTAGAAAACTGAATAAAGAGATAGAATTTTTAATTGGTTCGCATATGCCATGTTGGTTATACCCTGCATTTTTTGGTGAGAAACCTCTGAGGACGCTCCAGCTATTGCAGTTGCCTGATGAAGTACATGCCAAAGGGTGCATTGTACTCCATTATTGGTCTGATGATAGCTGAGTACAGTGGCACTATGACATCCTTAGATCTGAAATGCCATTCCCTTACTTATAAGCTGCGCCATATGGAAGGATTTCCTCACCACCATGGACATATTCTGGTTAAAGTTCAGATTACTATCCATCTCAGTACCCAGATCTCTCACCACTGGGTCCACTCTTAGGTGGATGCAATCAGTGTTGTAATTTACTGGGGCATTTGATTTCCCAAAGGGCATTAGCATGCACTTCTTCGCATTTAGTTTGAAGCCATGATTCTGTCACAAATAATTAACCTGCATTGGACCTTTCTGTAGTATATCAACATTGTTTGGGGCGTCAGAGATTGCTCCCAACTTCAAGTCATCAGCAGACTTGATCAGCCAAAGGCCATCTACATTTACCTTGACATCTGAGAAGTATATCTCAAACAGGAGGGGGCCCAGCACTGAACCCTGTGGTACTCCACTGGTGACTGGCCTCTTGCTGGATGTAAATTCCCTCACTCTAGCAACACATGTCCTGTCCATGAGCCATTTGGTTATTCATCTGGTGATGAAGAGGTTTATGCCCAGTTTTGTGAGTTTATTTATAACACTTGAGTGGGATATTGTGTCAAATGTCTTGGCCAGGTCAAGGTAGGAGGTATGTACTGTCTTACCCTCATTTGTGGCCTTGGTGGCCTTCTCAAAGTAGTCCACCAAACTGAGCAGGCAGGACATGCCCTTGACAACGTCGAACTGAGTTGGGTCTAGAGTCTGGAGATTTCCTATGTTGTTGTTAATCACTTCCATGATTATACTTTCCATAGCCTTGCATATGAAGCTAGTCAGACTTATGGGTCAGTAGTTTCCTGGGTCAGATAATGGTCACATTTTGTGCAGAGGGATGATGGTTGCTGTCCTCCACTGTACTGGGGCAAAGTCTGTCTGGAGACTGTGGTTAAACAGTGATCTGAGTGGATCTGCCAGGTCATGTTTCAAGCTATTTAATAGGCAAACTGGGATTCCATCAGGGCCCATTGATACTGTTTCTAGCTTTAGAGAGCTAAGTGACAATCTGTTCTTTTGTGATAACAGGCAAAGGAACAGTAGGGGTATTTCATGGGGAGTGCCCAGAGGTGATGAGGGAGTGAAATCTGAGTTGAATTTATTGGCCAGCATGTTTGCAATTTCTTCTGGCTGAGTGTAGGTAGTGCCATCTAGAGCCCACTTAGCACATTGTTGAGTGTTTCCCTTAAGATTTCAGACATAACTAAAACATGTTTTGTGGTTACCCTTTGCTTGAGAGGCTATTTCAGTCTCATATTGAGGTTTTGAGGACTTGACCATTTCCCTGACTTGTCTGTTGAGACAAATGAGGGATATTTTTTCTCTGTTGTGCACCCTCCCACTTAATTCTACACAGGAATTTCCTCCTTCTGTTGTATATTTTATTTATGCCAAGGATCCACCACGGTGGCTTGTTTTTCTGGCTAGACCTGGGTTTAGTTTGGTCAGGTACTGCTGTTTCTATGCAGTTGTTTCAGTGGTTGTACAGAGCATTTATGCATACATCTGCATTAGCCTCAGTGTTTCCATGGTTAAGGAGAGCTTTAAAATTACCTGTGCTATCACTTAATAGAAGATAATTTGCCTTGAAAAAATTCTTTAGTGTTTTATGGCTTGATGGGGGGTTCTACCATTACATTTATTTCAAAGAAGGCCGATTTAGGATCCAATCTTGCCAATGAGGACATTGTGCTGCTTGAGGTGCAATGCTCCCCAATGTTCGTGAGTACTATGTCAATTATATTTGAGCCCGTAATGGCAGTGCAGATCAACTGTTCCACACATTGACAGAGTCCAGAAATCTCTGAGCCTGCATGTTAGTGGTTGTGTATGTTTCTAAGTTTATGAAGGGATAGTTAAAATCACTCAAGAGTAGTGTGTTGGGCTGAATGTTAAGTGATTCTAATCAGGTATGCAGAGTGATTTTCATGGTTCATGGTTGGGGACCTGTAGCTGGAGATGATATTGTGGAGGATTTTGCCTGTGGTCAGCTGGACATGGAATAGCTCAAGCAAGTCCTCCTGCTTGACCAATCTAGGGTGACTGTTTTTTATGTAAATGGAAGCACCTCCTCCTTTCATTTTTTCCTTTTCAGAGGGTAGTCTGAATATGTGATAGGCATTGTAGCCTTGAATTGCTGGGGTGCTTTCAGCAGCCTTGAACCATCTCTGTAACTGGACAGATGTCACCATTCTCCAGAGTGAGGATAGCTTCTAACTGTCTAACAGAGTTTAATGAAGCCCATTGACAAAAGTAAACTCAAAAATCCATGGAAAGAAAAACGGTGTTTCACAAAAAAAAAAAAAAAAAAAAAAAAAAAAATTCACCAGGCAGCAGGAAATGTAGAGAAAACCACAATCATGTTTTTCTCTACATTTCCTGCAGAGTGGTGGTTTTTGTTTTGGTTTTTTTTTTCTGGTTCCATTGACAAAAGTGCTTGCTCCTTCTTGATATGTCATCCAGCAAGGGTTCTTTATTTTTTATTTTCTTAACTTTTTCTTCCATGAACAGCAATTTAGCATTTTTTCATTATCCTGAGAAAACCAAATATTATGGAAGGCAGTAGTTATTTGTCTCC
Source organism: Protopterus annectens (assembly GCF_019279795.1). Lineage (NCBI taxonomy): Eukaryota > Metazoa > Chordata > Ceratodontiformes > Protopteridae > Protopterus > Protopterus annectens. The sequence goes on from NC_056727.1 coordinate 397,243,600, forward strand.
TTTATGGAAAGCAAACATAACATCACAGCTGGAAAGTAAGTCTTACCAAAACAGTTAGGAAACAGATGGGAGCAGCCAGGAAGTGGTAAAAAGCACACTGAAGTTATTGTGACACTACCTGATGAGGATTAGGCATGCATGAGTGCTGACATAATGTGGTCCTGCCAGGGCATATTGAATCTTCACAGCCTTGATAACAGCAGTAACTATGCAACTGAAACAACTGTGCCATGACCCATCATGTGACCCAGGCAGAGCAGCATTCAGGTGGCATGCTCAACACTATGTGCATTCACATGTACATCAAAGTGCCTTACAGCTGCTAAATGGGCCTGGCAAGCAGCCCAAAGAAGGGCAACACAGCAAAGTGCCAAATGATTTTATTATACAAATGGGAAGGAAGTGGGGAAACAGGTGAGTCAGAAATGGGGAAGAGCTAGCCAATGAACATAAAGAAGGGCAACCAGAAGGGCAGAGTGGTGTAGGAGGATAGGCTAGGATATATATTCTTTTGTGGGGGGGCATGTACCTATTTTTAGTTATTTCAAAGAAGGATGGGGAGAAGGCCTTAGGAAATGATAGGTAGGAATTTGGGTATAGGGAAAGTAGCAGGGGTGACAAATAAACAGAATATAGGCAAAGATTAACATTGGAGATATTGACACATGCGTGATGGCAACAATGGAGAGACACAGTGTGACAGAGGGTGGACATCTGAAGAAAGGAAGAACTGAACCACAAAACAGCAACATGGAGTGATAGCAAAGGATAGAGATCATGATGATAGGGGATAAGCATGAGTGACAAAGGCCTACTAAACCATCTCAGAAGGGACCCCACCCAGAATTCAGTCACCACTGTGGCTGGCATGATAATTGGGCTCCACCTCTGGTGACCTAATTACTGGCTGCTCCACTATACAAGCCACACGAGAAAGTGTTCCAGGGTGTCACTGCAGGTATCAAGCTAGCAGTCTACTTCCACCCTCACAAGCCACTTCACCTCATGCCAAGTGTTTCAAGAGAGTACCTCCATAACACTGTCAGGTGAGGAACCTTCACCTCCTCCCGAGAAATGTTCATCACCTTGCAGAAATGCAGACCTAACACTGCTAAGGGCCCATCAGTCAATGTAGTGATTAATCAGTTCAGAGCACTGCAGCTGCCATTTTACCTCTCCTCCACCTGTACCATGGTTAAGTCTGTAGAAAAAAATAAAGGAAGAAAAATAAAACAAAAAAAGCAAAATAATTTAAAAACAGCAAAAATAAAGAAAAATACACAAACAACAGTTTAGTTATATATAGTACAACATATTAAAATATGACATTACTGCCAGCAGTGAATTACACTTATCTCACTGCGTGGACAGCCTGGCCTGCCTCCTCTTTGGGAGGGGCTAACTGATTTCAGTCCCCCATGGCACTATAAAAACAAAAACATATAGAAATGAGCACAGCATATCAATGAGGAAGCACCTACACCTACAAGTAAATAGTCTATTGTACAGTGACAGTGGAAGCATGGAATACTCGCAATATAAAAGTGGCTCTTCCTCTATAACTTCTTCTTCCCACTGGTGTAGAAGGTCTGAGAGATACGTTTTCAGGTCACTGTTGCTATGCTCCCAGTGTTCATGAGAGCAGAGGATGCCAGTAGAATCACTCATCACCCAGGCAAGCTGGTGACAAGTATACATTTTATAAAGGGGACCCCTATAGTCTCTCAACAGGCACTCTCAATGATCCCTGTACATCCAGTGTAAAAAAAAAAAAAAAAATGGCCATACATACCAGACATCATGTGATATGCATCAGTGGGCAGTAGGGCAAAATGATACAATTAACAGTAATGGGATGAGCATGGTCAGTAGCACAGTGTAAAGTGACATTAGTGTACACCAGGCTTCACAAGTGAGTGCACTTTATAATACCTCTCATCCCATGAAGAGGCTAAATGAACAGCAAGATAGCATGACGCCTCTAGTCAGTAGTGTGATATAAAGTGATGCTAATGCAGCCAGGCTTCACACGTGTGCATACCAAATGTAATCTTCCTCCCCATGAACAAGCAGGAATGGGCAATGCAGTATGGGCTAAGGGTTATAGTGCATCATGTTATCAGTGCACATCAGAGAAAATAATGTTAAATCCCCTTGTTGTCACATCACCCATGCTATGATCCCAGTTTTAGTATGATAAAAAGCATGTTAGCCATTTTGCAGTAGACTATGTTACAACAAGCAATGAAGAAAATCAGAATATAGTAAATATTAAATTGTGCTGCCATACAGGCCAATTGATACAACTGGTAATGGATATCAGGATCACATTGACCACACAAGGTTGCATGGAAGCAGCAGACACTGTTGCACAGCAGTGAAGTATGTGGGGTAGCACTGCACAGGGTAAGACAGGGGACTGATAGTCTATGAGGGATCAATGTAATAGGGTACAATGGACAGGCAACACAGGTTGCAGTCATGTTGGGAGGACACAAAGTGACAAGGAACAGGGGACAGGCAAGATAGGTTGCAATCCTGTTAAGGGGACCTTAACCTGACAGGGCACAAGGAAGTGGTAGGAAAGGTTGCAGTCCTATTGGGACCCTCCCACAACTTGGCAAGTCATGGGAAGCTTAGTCTGGCACTGTCACTGTGCTGCTCTGTAGGTGATGCCATACTGTGCCATATGCACACAAGCAGCATGGCCTCCTACAGAGAACAGTAGGCCTCCAGTACACATGTGCACATCTGCACATGTGTGAGAGGCCTCAAGCATGGCTAAAATACCAACAGCATCTACACTACGGCATAGCATCATAACAGTTGCACTATGTCAGCACACATGGATGTGGGTACCATGGGTGCACTATGGACAATATGGAGGCGAATTGTTGAGTAGCATGGGCGCACACACACACACACACACACACACACACACACACACACACACATACACACACACACCGATCCTCATGTGAAACCCATACGTGTACATGTCCTGGCATAGGACTGAAGGAATGGCAAAGGCTAGCAAATTTTACCACACAGGAGAAGGAGGTAATGTTACAGGCCCTACATGGCATGCACATCCCTGAGAAGGGTAATCCTGATAGACCCTCCAGGATCCAATATGTCAGGAACTGGTGCAGGACATCAGTGCAGTAGACAGCCATAATACAGCAATGGAATATGTGCATCACAAGATTGCTGATATGTTACTGCATGCCAAGATGAAAACATAGGAAGCCACCACAGATAGGCTGACCACTGGGAATGGGCCACCAGTACAGAGGCATCTCAAAGAGAAGGAATAATTCATGGTATTCCTCAATGACAAAAGTTAAAGAAACTGCATACCCAGCAGCAGCTTGAATGTGTGAGCTAGCCAGGTGACAACTGTGTGTGTGTGTGTCTGTGGAGAATGCCCCAGCTGAGTAATGAAGTGTGCCATTTTTGTATGCACATTTGAATGGTTTACTCAAGCAAACATGCATTTATGTCATCCAGGGACATCAGGGTTGCAACAATGACAATCTGCTCCATAAGGTATGTATGTTCCTATAGGTTATGTACATGACTGATATGCAAATTCAGACTATCACATGACAGTGTGAATGGCAAATATGTTCCAGCATTGCCACAGGTTTTATCTCTATGCATTTATAAGTCCCACTAGGAGAGGATCCAGCAGAGCATGTCAGAATATGCCTGATGTCAGCAGGTCACCTGTTGCTGATGTTGACAGCTGATGTGAATGTGGAGGGGTAGGATGAACCACTATCAAGCAAAGGTCATCCCATCCATATCAACTCCACCTTGCCATACAGGTGTCACCAACACAAATGATAATAGAGTGCTACATTACCTTTGAGGTGCATGTGCTCATCATAAGGGAGTGGAGTGCAAGTGGCCACCATGACCATGACTCCAGGACTTTCACAGACCTGGGTGTCACTCTTGGCATCAGTCAGTAGATGTTCAAGTCAGAAATCCAAGCACAGATGGCCACTACTCACACCATGTCAAGAGATGCTGAGTGGCCTGTGTAAGAACTTGCAACCACTGCAAGGACTGCAGGAAATGCTGCAATATATGCAGAGTGATGTGGCATATAGGAACCTGGAATACACATTCCTGATGAGGGCAGTGGGTCCCATTTGATAGCCATTGGTGCACAGATGCAGGCAACCAACTGGCATGATCTTGCTAGGAAATTGGTGCACATTGTATAATCTCACACCAGGTTTGCACAGATGGCCCATTCCAGGGATGAGTTCATTGTCTACACTGTCTGGCTTTCTCCACCCTGAGTGTGAACACTGTTACGGATGTGGCCAATGCTATTTTTGCTCCTCCATGGACATACCTCAGTGAGCAAACCAATGAGCATCTCACAATTAACACCATCACTCTCTCCTGTAGCTCTACTACAAGCAACACCTACCCAGTCACTAAATTATAGATGCCAACATTTTGCTGGAACTTTACTGGGGGCCATGGCAGGATTTCTGTACGTGTACTTAATATGGTAATTCAACCCTTGCAGAAGATTCCATTCACTGGACAGGATGTCTCAAGACCTGACATTGTGCAGACATATGCTACACTCAGCCAGCATTCTGGAGAATGTGGTCCCTAACTCATTCAGCTTCCTAGCCATGTGAATCTCTGGCAAATACTTCAACCGTCACTTCCAACCATGACTCATCTAACTGTGCTAACTTTGCTACCAATGTCACACTGTACCTAACTCCAGCAACTAGTAAACACATTTAATGCATAACCTGGGTGTGTTATTGTATGCACCAGTTTTATTCTAGTTCAAGTTTAAGTGCCTGAGCCCAGGCACTATACAAACTGATAAAAAATATAATAAACATAGAATGTAACACATGAATGTAAATTAGACAAAGGGGAACTTTTGACACTTTCTTAAAGCCAACCAAGGTGTGACAGTGCTGATGGCAGTAGGGAGCAAATTCCACAACAAGGGTCCCTAATGACTAAATAGTCAAAAGCCAGATGATGACAGATTATAGGATAGAAATGGCAGGAGTCCTTGTGTGCAAGAGCAATGCATATGACTAGGATTGTACCTGAGAAGGAGTTCATATAGGTAGGGTGGACTATAGTTGTGAAGAGCTAGGTAGACCAGGACAAGGATCTTGTAAGTAATGCATTGCTTTATTGGTAGCCAGTTCAGGTTCCACAAAATCAGGGTAATATGATGGTACCTTGAAATCCCATTTATTAACCGAGCTGCAGAGTCTTGAAATCCCATTTATTAACCAAGCTGCAGAGTTTTGCATCAACTATAAACAGGAAAGTTCTGAATCAGATAGACTAACAGCAGTAGTCCAAATGGGAAGAAACCAAAGCATTACTCAGTCTATTCATTAGCAGGGATAAGGGTCAAGGTGATGTTCCACAGATGGAAGCAAGATGATTTGACCACAGCAGAAATCAGGTCCTTAAGTGTTAATGTTGTCACAAATCACACCAACATCACACACCTTTCTTTTGTTAAACAATAAACATCTTTATTAAATTATCATTTATGACATAGGCGATCACACATTTACATAAATGAAAACAAACCATATTGCCATATTTTTAATTGCGTGCATTATACATCACTTATAATCTATCCAGTCATTGACTGTCAAACCTTACAAAGCTCATCTATTTCCTGCCTTCCCTTAAACTGCATTCCTCCCCCAAAACATTATTCTGCATGCATTGTTCCCACACTTCCCATGTTTCCATGTAATGTGCTGCTACCCTTTTCTAAAGATCACATTTCCAGTTTTTTATCTCTGTTACTATAGTCACTATTTCTAGAACAGTTGGTTTAGACTTCAATTTCCATTTTCTAGTAATTGCTTCTTTTTTTTGGCAGCCGCCATAATTAAACTCGGCAAGACCTTACTATGTCTAGGCAATTCCGATTGTGTAACATAGCTCAAAAAAAATCTCCTTTATTATATCTATTTGCTCACCCAGTATTTCTGATAGAGTAGTCTTCAGGGAATTTTTAAAGTCTGACAACTCATTACACTCCCAAACATATGTTCCCAATTTCCTCTTTCTTCCCCATCCCACTTTCAATATTTGCAATCTACATAAGAATACATTCTTTGGAGTCTGCTTGGGGTATAAAAATACCTATGCAAACTCTTCCAAGAAAAGATCCTAAATCTTCTAGACTTTGTTCCATATTTGGGAACCATACATATATCTGCCAATTGTTTCTTTGTGAATTGCTTATCCAATCTCTCTCTTCCCAATCCTTTCTAACCTCCTCTGATTCTTATAGTTACCATGCAGTATTTTATATGGACATCACATACCTTTGAAACAAATAAAAACTTGCCACTTTGATAAATAATCAGGAAACAAAAGAAGGAAGAAAGGATCTGTCAGTGCCGCATGGACTATCAGGGCAGCAGTATTAGAGGCCTTTAGCTTAAGCCTATTACTGCCTATCTAGTCATGGATACAGTCCAGTTCATATGCAAGGGAATTAATCACAGTCACAGAATCCTGAGAGAATGATGTGTAAAGCTGTGTGTTGCCAGCATAGTATTTATACTACAGACCTCTTAAATGACTGTTGTCATCTAAAACAATAAGTAACGGGGCCAAGAATATAACCCTGTGATAAAGCACAAACAGAGAGATTGGAAAAGAAGATTTAATTCCTGCTGTAACTTTTTGAGTGCTTCCAGATATGTTTGAAACATACCAACCAAAGAAAACTCCACAGATACCACAGAAATGCTCCAAATTGTCCAATATAAGACCAAAACTGAATAATAATACTGATCCCTTGCAAGTAAGAAATTATTAAAATGTCTAATACTGTGTCTTGCCCTGAATCATGACTGGAACAGATTGAAGATATCCTGACTGCTCAAATAAAACTCCAGCTGATGGTAAACCACTTTCTCAAGAATCTTACCAAGAAAGGGGAGATTTGAGACAGGGTGATAATTACTGAGAGTGTCAGAATCCAAACCAACCTTTTTAAGGATTGTGGAATCGAGAGCCTCCTTATGTAAGAAGGAAATAGCCTGCTTCTAAGAGATGTGGCAACAATCTTGTACAGTAATAGACCAACAACATCCAGAGATGCCACCATAAACCTAGAAGGGCTTGGTTCCAATAAACAGGTGATATTATGCAAACTGGGGATAAGAGCATACAGCACACAGTTAATCTCTATCAGGAATAGTGATCTCTTCCAAATAGGACTGAAAGGGCATGAACTGATGACCATCTGCAAGGCAGACAAAAATTTGGTAGGGAGAGTGAGGATCTGATGGGGCAATCTTGGCTGTGAAATACCATGCAGCCAGTTAACATTCTTCTTAGCATAAAGCACACCAAGTGGCAATACACCAAGGATTACAAAAGTGTCCAACACCTCAGAATAAGGCTGGAGGTCAAGTTGGCTGGCTCTGAGATCAAGGTAGGAAGATAAGCAGATTTTTAGTTATTGATCGCAGAATGATAGACAGAAAAATGGTTGTTTCAAAGCAAGCTTATCCTCAAATAGACCCATATGTCAATACTGCCATTCCAGCCTATGACCAGTCTTCCTAAGAGGCTTAACAGACTGGACAAACCATGGTTCTCACAAAACAAGTTGACCCGGATGAATTTGCCCAGGAGACAACTGATCTAGATCTTGCTGTAGCACAGTGTTGAAAGAGTTGACAAGATCATCAAAATCTTTGTGACCAGTAAAAGGAAATGATGACAGTACTGATATAAAGCCCTCAAGGAAAATTACCTAAAAGATTCCTACAAATAAAATAACCTATTTCAGAAGAATTTGGGTAAGGTAAATTAACAGGAAACTGAACAGTCAAATGGTCTGACCAGGTCAGCTTTAGCTTTAAAGGGGTTAGCATTTAACCTGGCTTCAGCAATAAGCACTAGGTCTTTACTGAGCAATAGATTGGACAAAATACTTGTTTTATTACTAACTGTCCTAGCATTAAATATAGAACATAAATAGAATCAACAGACTAATCAACAACCCCATTAGGCTCAGTCTGCTTTATATCACAGCTAAGGATCTTGTTAAGTATATGACATGTATTATCAGTTCTCTTGGGATTAGCTTTACACTTAGTGATAAGAACAGGTATAGGGCTTTCAACTAAGAAAGTAAATATCCCAGTCCGAGGATGACAAAAGCCAGCTCTACGATTTTTTATACCTAGTTCCAAACATACAGTACCAAAGGTTTGAGAAGTTTAGCTTTAAAAAATGACTTTAATGCAATAAAGGATAGTCATCATTATATTAGTATGTAGACAAGGAAATATATAAAAACTGTGACAATTAGGTAAAATATAGTATATAGCTACATAAAAGTAAAAGAGGAATATTAATACATACCAGGTTAAGATTAATCAAAATATAATACAAAGTGCTTTCAAGTACCTACACATTCTAAATTAAGCCACAGGGCATCAAGTCAAATAATTACAGGTATGTACAAATTAGAAATAAAGTCAAATTGTTTCCTCGGTGTTCAATAATAGTTGAAATAAAAATGTGGACTCTGGGATTTTTCTCTGTTAGAAGTCATTGAGAAGGACATGCAATCTTCAAAATGCCTTCAAACTGCAGCGTGTAAAATGAGGAAGACTAGTAAAATACAAATTGATAACTCACTAGTAATCACAAAGGCAAACTTTGTATAATCATTTAGATTTTAGTCAAAAAAGGACAGGTTGCAATCACACAAAGGGCAAAATGAGCCCTTTGCTCATGCAGTTCAAGTTTAATATTGCCCACTCTCTTCTAAAAGATCTTTAAAAACCATAAGTGATTCAGTAGGTAAAAACAGGCATCAGTGGGATTTTTATCAGTTAGGGTTGTTTAAAAGTCATGTAAACAATAACAAGGATGAGTGCAGCATACTGCAATGGACTCTGTTCCAAAAATATGCCTCCAATCAGAGTTCTGTGTTGCTCTAGTCACTGAAAAAGCTGTAGGCCAGCTGCCATTTCTTTGCCAAAGCCATGACATAGTATACCTTCCCCTACCTCACACAGGGTCACACTGAAGCCATTTCCTGTAACAACCTGTCACCCATCTCTTCTTCTGCTGCTGCCCCAGGTATGTCAGACAGTGCTGCAGTGTACACCCATGTTGTAATTGTTTTTGCAGCATCATATTATGAAGCATATCACAGACCAGAAATATTGCATAGCAGGTCTCCAAAGCATGCTGCAGTGTGCCACCAGCTGTATCCAAACAGCAGAAGACAGTCTTCTTCAGTCCAAATACCCATTTAACAACATTACTTGTCTGCAAAGATTCAGTGTTATGCACCATCTTCTTGATTATCTGGGGACCTGTGGATTGGGGTCATCAGTCACAGTTCTGATGTATTCCTCTGTTACCTGCAATACAAAACAGTGGACACTATTATGAGGGGTCTGATATCCATTTCCATGTGTGCAGACTTCCAAGGACTCTGGCTAGCAAGTTGCGCAGTTACCAACTAGATGACCTTGTAGAAAATCACCCCACATGAAACAGTGGTATAAGTCACATGCATGATGGTATAAATTTGGGGAACCATCTGGATAGCGCACAGGCACTTTGTATATAATATCTTGGGCACTGCACACCACCTGACAGTTGACAGTGTAGACACTATTCTGGTTGATATACCTTTATTCCCATGTGGATACAGAAAAAGGCCCCAGGACCTCAGGGAAATGGGCTATCATACAATGCCTGCATAGCAGTGGTTCACTCTTTTGATGTCCTTGGAAACCAGATATGTTCCTCTACATCTTGTAGTACCTCATCAAGGAACTGGTGTAGAATTTGTGAGGCCAATGTCTGTGAAACTCCGAATATGTCACCTGTCACATGCTAAAGTCCCTGTAGCAAAGGCTGGTTAATGCTACACAAGCCTTTATGTTCAATGGGACAGGCAGTCCATGCTCCAGCCTTGATTCTATGTGAGCACAGCAGATGTCTACTAACTCTCATACAGTGTCTGAGTCCACACAGTAGTAGTTGACATTGTTCAAGGACCTCCATATTACAATGTCTGCACTCAAAATTCTGAATGCTGACAAGTTGAAAAAAGATTAAAAATCCAAGAAAAAAGCAAATCTCAAAGATAACTCTTCTCCTTTAAACTTCTTTTTTGCAGGGGAAGGCAAGCCCCCCCCCCCCTGCACACACCTCTAACTGGTAGATCCTGACATTTCAAATGGTTACTTGTTCATAATAATGCAGGTACGTGATGGTCAGCCATTGGTAGAGTCTTCTGTAATTGTGTGAGCAGTGGCACACAGAGTCATGAGCATAGACTCCAAAGGTGGCCTGCCGATTAAAACATGCTAACCAGCTTCAGTGAATGGAAGTCTTACTGAGAGTACTATACATGTACCCTGAGAAGGTATGGTGTTCAGGCTAGCTAATCATAACAGCTCATCATGCTAATTGTATATGCTTCTGAATCGCGCCACCATGTTTGATTTCATTATTGCATACTTAATGATTCTTATTAGCATGTTGACACTCATTTGCAGAGCTTTGCTTACAGAGTTAACTTCTCATGAGAGTGATCACTCAGCAGGTTTATCTGAATTGCTCCCTCACTGTCCAACAATACTCATCACTATTTTCCTCAGCTTAGCTTCTCCAAATCTTTTGGGTTTTTAATATGATGACGGGAATGAACTCATTCCTAAGTCAGGATATGATTAGTGTTCATTAAATTAGTATTGTTTTAATCCTTGACATTAGCCAAAAGTTATCTTCTCAACATTCTCAATGTGCGCAGAATTTAACTCCTTCTGCAATTCATATGGAGTTACATGTATTGGTAGCAAAACTGAATACAGCTGTAGATTCTGTTTTTGTGAGATCCATTGCTCCTAGTACTATCACAACTGTCAGGGTATCCTTTTCCCACATTGCTTTTGTTTCTGCCTGCAAATTCTATGTTTTATGACATTATGTCTCTCTGTACATGAGGCACAGTGATTGCTAGGTGTAGCAATTTAAGTGATCAATGTTACTTTTGCCTTTTTTTCTTGGGCTTCTATATCTGATTTTCTCATATCCATTTTTTGAATTGTTTATGATGTGGAATCCCATATGATGTACACTTCATCATTCTGTATAATGCATTGTGGTTCATGTTTCCAATGCTTTTCACCTACTTCTGTATCGTAGTATCTGCACAATCCCCAGTGCAACAATCTTTCCACATTATTGTGCCTTTCATTGCACAGGCCCTCTGCCATGAGTGTATCACACCCAGCAACAACCTGTGCATCTTTTCCCAATTCTTTTTTACAAGTCGACATTTGTCTGTTTCTCCCACATGATCAATGGGCTTTGTAAACCAATGTGTATATAGTCCAGTATCCTGGGTTGCAGTTCCTTTGGTTTCATCTCACCTCTCCTTAACCATTCCTGCATCAATCCTGACTAACATGAGGTTGTTCCAGGAGATAGTTAGACTTGCAACTGCATTAATGGCCTTTCCTCTTATTTAATCCTTCTCCTCATAGTCTTTCCTTCGTTTTGTTTTTTCTTTTGTTGTTGCTGTCTGATTTTTGTCTCCTTCGTTTTGTTTTTTCTTTTGTTGTTGCTGTCTGATTTTTGTTTCCTTCGTTTTGTTTTTCTTTTGTTGTTGCTGTCTGATTTTTGTCTCCTTCGTTTTGTTTTTCTTTTGTTGTTGCTGTCTGATTTTTGTCTACTTCTTGTTTGATTTCCATTCCTTCTTGCCACATGAATGCTTCGGCTAAACTAAGCTGAGGGGTCATCTGAGATTTCCTCTCCTCATGGTTTAAAACTTTCACTACGTATGGATCTGATGAGATCAGCAGATAAATATGCAGTCCCACAACTGCGGCTCTACACATGTAATCAGTTTTGTGGAGGCCTATAACTCCTTCAGAGCAAAGGATATATAATCTTGATATACACTGCTTTTTGTATATCATTTGATAAGCAAGAAGTATTTTTCTTGTTTTTCTGTCCAGCTGATCCAGTAGCTATTGGGGCCAGTCAATCACACCAAAACTGTAAGTTAAAACAGGGAGAGCAAATTGGTTTATAGCTTGGACTTTATTTCTAGATATCTGGGCTGTTTTTAATATTAGTTTAAATCTTCTGAAGTATTCCTTACTGCATTTTATTCTAATTTATTCATGTTTTATTACTGACCATTCATCGAATCCCGAATATTTAAATATTCCTTCAAGCTCAGGTCCCTTTATATCACATTCCTGTCCTAGACTGATATTTTTAAGTACTGCAACTTTCCTGCCTGTTGCTTTCACACATTTATCAAGACCAAATGTCATTTTTGTATCCTCTGATTAAGTGTTAACCACTTGCAGTTGTGCCTTCTACTCCTCATCTGATGAACTATATAATTTTAAGTCATCCACAAATTATAACCAAAACCTAACCTGCTAATCAAACAGCTTAATGTGTTCAGGGCAGGACAAAACAATAGCAGTAATAAAGAATTGCTCGGGATTATTTCCCTTTGAATTGTTATCCCTGGGATAATAATTTGCCCTTTGTCATGATTTAATTGCAAAACGTAGTTTGACACTGTTTCCTGATCACTGTAATGTAATTGATCAAAGTAAGTTATATCTTATACATCTGTTAGCATTCCATAGTCTATGAATGTGGGATGCTGTCAAATGATTTTTTTTTTTGCAATCTATCCATGTCATACTTAGATTCTTCCCCTCTTTACAATTCTCCATTATAACTTTATTTAGCAACAAAAGATCCTTTGCACCATATGACTTTCTTTTGTTACCCTTTGGTTCTATTGCCATGGCTGACTTTTCTTCTAAATGACTATAAACTCTGTCAGCATCATTTCCACTATACAATTTGCACATCGTCTGAAGACAAGTTACTGGTCTTAAGTTTTTAGGATAGTTTACAGGTTTACTTTTAAGGAAGAGTATAATTTTTCACATTAGCCAGGTTGGTGTCTGTTCTGGATGCCTGTATAAGCAGTTCTTACTCAAGGCTAAATCTGCCTGTAAAGATGTTAATACTTTTAGCCAGAAGTTAGGTGCTGCATCTGGGTCTTGGGTTTTCCAGTTAGGAGGTTTTCTTAATTTTGTTTCAGTTTCTCTGGCTGCTACTTCATCCCATTTCATATCATGTACATTTGAACTTCTCACTGTTTCTATTACTTCTTCTATCCATTCAGCATCTTGGTTATATACCACAGGGTCTTCATAGATATTTCTCCAAAATACACCTACTTCCTCTTTTTTGTGGTGTTTCTATTCCTTTTGCTTTGTTTCCCAGTTCTTTATAAAAATGTTTTGATAATCAATGAATGGCTTATTATCTACTTTTCCTTAATACTTATCTGCAGATCATCTATCAATCTTTATTAAATCAATCAACTTTTCCCTTAGATCGTTTTCTTCTAAACTGAGGGCACATTCTTTATTTTCTGTTTCCTGTGGGCATTCTCAAGAAAGTTCCCAGTCCACCATCCATTGCTCTTTCATATGGGAACTCATTGGCCCATCACTCCACAACATTAACTGTGTCACAGTTACCAGTTTCCTGCTCCTTTCCTTGCTGTTTCCACAACATTAACTGCGTCACAGTTACCAGTTTCCTGCTCCTTTCCTTGCTGTTTCCACAACATTAACTGCGTCACAGTTACCAGTTTCCTGCTCTATTCCTTGCTGTTTCCACAACATTAACTGCGTCACAGTTACCGGTTTCCTGCTCCTTTCCTTGCTGTTTCCACAACATTAACTGCGTCACAGTTACCAGTTTCCTGCTCCTTTCCTTGCTGTTTCCACAACATTAACTGCGTCACAGTTACCAGTTTCCTGCTCCTTTCCTTGCTGTTTCCAAAACATTTACTGCATCACAGTTACCAGTTTCCTGCTCCTTTCCTTGCTGTTTCCACAACATTAACTGCGTCACAGTTACCAATTTCCTGCTCCTTTCCTTGCTGTTTCCACAACATTAACTGCGTCACAGTTACCAGTTTCCTGCTCCTTTCCTTGCTGTTTCCACAACATTAACTGCGTCACAGTTACCAGTTTCCTGCTCCTTTCCTTGCTGTTTCCACAACATTAACTGCGTCACAGTTATCAGTTTCCTGCTCCTTTCCTTGCTGTTTCCACAACATTAACTGTGTCACAGTTACCAGTTTCCTGCTCCATTCCTTGCTGTTTCCACAACATTAACTGCGTCACAGTTACCAGTTTCCTGCTCCTTTCCTTGCTGTTTCCACAACATTAACTGCGTCACAGTTACCAGTTTCCTGCTCCTTTCCTTGCTGTTTCCACAACATTAACTGTGTCACAGTTACCAGTTTCCTGCTCCTTTCCTTGCTGTTTCCACAACATTAACTGTGTCACAGTTACCAGTTTCCTGCTCCTTTCCTTGCTGTTTCCACAACATTAACTGCGTCACAGTTACCAGTTTCCTGCTCCTTTCCTTGCTGTTTCCACAACATTAACTGCGTCACAGTTACCAGTTTCCTGCTCCTTTCCTTGCTGTTTCCACAACATTAACTGCGTCACAGTTACCAGTTTCCTGCTCCTTTCCTTGCTGTTTCCACAACATTACCTGCGTCACAGTTACCAGTTTCCTGCTCCTTTCCTTGATGTTTCCACAACATTAACTGCGTCACAGTTACCAGTTTCCTGCTCCTTTCCTTGCTGTTTCCACAACATTAACTGCGTCACAGTTACCAGTTTCCTGCTCCTTTCCTTGCTGTTTCCACAACATTAACTGCGTCACAGTTACCAGTTTCCTGCTCCTTTCCTTGCTGTTTCTACAACATTAACTGCATCACAGTTACCAGTTTCCTGCTCCTTTCCTTGCTGTTTCCACAACATTAACTGTGTCCCAGTTACCAGTTTCCTGCTCCTTTCCTTGCTGTTTCCACAACATTAACTGCGTCACAGTTACCAGTTTCCTGCTCCTTTCCTTGCTGTTTCCACAACATTAACTGTGTCACAGTTACCAGTTTCCTGCTCCTTTCCTTGCTGTTTCCACAACATTAACTGCATCACAGTTACCAGTTTCCTGCTCCTTTCCTTGCTGTTTCCACAACATTAACTGTGCCCCAGTTACCAGTTTCCTGCTCCTTTTCTTGCTGTTTCCACAACATTAACTGCGTCACAGTTACCAGTTTCCTGCTCCTTTCCTTGCTGTTTCCACAACATTAACTGCGTCACAGTTACCAGTTTCCTGCTCCTTTCCTTGCTGTTTCCACAACATTAACTGCGTCACAGTTACAAGTTTCCTGCTCCTTTCCTTGCTGTTTAACTCCAATGTTTGTACTGGTTTCCTACTGAAGGATTCAGAGCATCTTCATGTGGCAAGTGATCAGATGTTTCCCATTCCACTTGCTTCTGTTTAATTTGGAGAATCATTGTTACATCATGCTGTGACATTAACCAAGTTGGATTTTCTAAAGCAAATCCTTCACAGGTAATCCATAACTTTTTTTTTTTTGTATTGTGAAAATTTCCATATCAGGATACCTTTGCCTGTCTCTCTCAAATATCTTTGGTGCTGTTTTTTTGTATTGATTAATTCCTCCTTTGCATAAATATTGCACCATATTAAATTTCTTTTTCTTTCCCATGCCCATATCTCTTCTTCAGATGTCTCCTGCTCCACCTGTTTCTCCTTGCTGTGACATACTTTCTACACTGAATCCTTCACTTTGCAGGTATTTCATAACTTCTATTTGTTTAATTTCTACTTTAATAATTGTCTTTTCATTGCCCCCCCTTGTAACCTTATTTTTGTATTGTGTCATTTTCCATATTTGGGTGCCATTGCCTGTATTTCTCTCCAAATAACTTTATATATTGATTAGTCTGACTTTCTCCCTTACATAAATATTGCATCATATCAGATCTCTCTTTCTTTCCCCTGTTCGTATTTCTTTTTTATACCTTTCAAAAATCTGTAGGTCTTGTTCTTTATATTTTTGCACTTCTTCTGTTGCTTCCTTTTCCAAGAAGCCCAAAGTTTCTTTGTCTATGTAATGTTTTTTATGGATCTGTTGTATTAATGAACACAAATTTGCATTTGAAGCTTTTGACAGTTCTTGTGCAAGTAATTTTCTTTCTTCTAATTTCTCTCTTAATCTTTCTGAATATCCTCTATCTGGGAATTCTGTGTTTCTTGTGTAATTGTAACAATGCATAATTTGTTCCTTATCCTCAACAGCACACTCTATCATCTTTATGGCTCTTTTTTTGGTCTGTCAATTTTTGTGGGTTTTGTGGACTACTACTTCCTTCTACAATGGGGAGGGCATCCTCCAGCCCTGAGCGGAAGGCATCCTCCTGCCCCGAGCCTGGCCTAACCCCATTGTAGGAATATTTTCATGTCTTGAGAATTCTATACTGTCATTTTTCCAGTCCTATTACCAGTGAGCCTACCACGATTGGACACTTTTTAATCCTGGGACTGTTTTGTTTATCAACCTATCACTCTACATGACATATGCTATATAAAATACAGACTATAGTCTATCGGGTTCATCTTGATGAGATGTTGTGAAAACAGGATCTACCACATGAAGGTACTCAACAAGACATGCGAATAAATTCAGTTCCAGCAATACTACTTCCCTTTTCTTGCTGATCTTATCATATCTCCATTTGGATTCCATTCTCTTAATGCACTACACTGCTTGTATCTAAATACTCCCCAGCATTCCATTTTACAATAAGCATAGCAAAGTTCTGCAATGGGTCACAAAGACATACTCTACTAGGACAGCAGATACCTTGAAAGGCCATTTTAAAAATATTCCCAAACAAAATGAATGAGAAGCTACTATTTTGCAATGAAGTGTCCATGCTGCTGTTTGACAATGGACTGTACACATTTACCAAACTACAAACTAGATTTTCAGCCACATAATAGGATTTCATTACCAAGTGCTACCATAAAAATGCTGCTTTGATATGCACCCTCCAATACATCCATTCATCCATCCAACCATCCATCCATCTATCCATAAATCCAGTCCATTCATCCTTCTTTCCACTGCCCATGCTTTCTAAAGAATATTGCTTAGGAAGCTACCTATGTCTGTGTTTTAATCTTTGTAATAATCGTTTACAAAAAAAGATAATGCAGTTAAACAAAACAGTTTCTGTAACACAAGATCTTCGATCGATAAGTATTGCAGCAGTGTATGCAACCTGTCCTCCTATCCTCTGCTTGGTTTAAGCCAATTTTTATTGTGCATGGTTCTCTGGATAGCTCAAATGCTTCATTTTTTGAACAAAGATCATAATTCTCCTAAAACATCCAATTTCTTAAAGTAAAACACTTCTGTGTTGCACTCTTCCCTTGAACATGAATAAATTCTTCACTAGAAAAACATCTTGCCAGATCTGACCTACATCTGACTGCAAATGGCCTCAATAACAAGTCAAATATGGCGTGCTCCTCCCTATTGTAGATGAGGACAGTACTGAAAAATAAATTCCAGGCCTACCAGGAGCCAAACAAAAACATACCTTATGTCTGACATTATTTAGATATTTATTTGGTTATTTATTTATCAGTTAGTTAGTTACCAGAAAGTAGGTACACAAGAAGCATATTTGACTTTGTTGAGGTACATGGCTCTGCTGTGTGCTAAGGAAATAAAAAAACATGTTGGAGCAATTCAGAAACTTATAAATGATCTTGAACCATGTTGTGCACATATTAGCAATGAACACAGCCATATGCTCACGTTTAAACAGAAAAGATTTTAAAAAAGTTAGATGATGTCGCAGAAAATGTAAACCTCTATCTGCAAGAAGCTTTTACAGTAGCTGCTGCTATCGACAGTGTAAGACGTTGTCCTCTCTGAGGCACCAGGTCTTCCAACCACACTTAACTTTCATGTGCTCCATAACACCAACATAATGGACTACAATTGAGTGGCCAGGGACACCATACAATAAATAGTGAACATGTGTCAATCTCACCTGCAAACCCATGGAAGTCATGGAGTATCCATCATTGTAGAAACTAAGGTATATTTGGCTTTACATATATTAGCCCCAGGGACCTTTTAGTGACTAGCAGGGGACACAGTTGGGGGTATCTCAGGCATCTGTCTCAACAATACCATACCATTTCCTCAATGCCATGCTTCAACATTTGAGGGAGCATATGTGGTTCCCATATAACCCATAGGAAAGAACAAGCACCATGCAGAACTTTTATGCTATAGCTCACTTCCCTGAGGTTGTGCGGCCTTAGACTGTACCCAGAATGAAATAAAGGCCCCAACTAGTGAACAGAAAAAAGAGTTACATGAACCATAAAGGGTATCACTCCATTGACTATAAGGTGGTCTGTGGGGAATGCTGGATATGCCCTTGAACTTTGGCTCATGACCCAATGAGAAATCCTCATAACCCAACAGACCAAGGTTATAACCTTGCCCGCTCACAAACCAGAAACATCTTGGAGCATATGTTTGGACTGCAAAAGTCCTAATTCCATTGCATGGATAAGCAGACCCTTGCTGTATGATTCTACTACATGTGCAAAAATTCTTGTTGTTTGTGCCATTCTACATTATATCATATTGAGGAAACAGAACAGGGTGGCAGTGGCCAGCTAACACACTTCCTGGCACCACAGGTAGTGGCATGTGAGACAGACGAGGGGTCAAAGAAGAAGCCAGCAGCAGGAAATTACCACCAGCTAAGAGGCAGTGCATTGCACATCTCTTTACTACAGAAATATGTAAGAATTAAGCAGATACAAGTAGTAAAAAAATACCAGGCATTGTTTTACCATGCACAGGCTGGCCACTCTGTGCATCAGTCATAGGCAGCCCATGTCAGAATATCATACAGCAGGGCACTGTTATCATTATTTGCAAAAGTGAGGTACAAACCTACACTATATAATTATACTATAAGCAGATACACAAATAACACTGATTCATACAAAAACACCAGACTGTGCTGCCCCATGTTATAAGGGCAGGGCACAGTTATCATCATTTACACAGGTATGGGAGGGGATACAGAAGTGCATGTGTTTAATAGGAAAGCATGTGAGTGTGAGTGCTGAGGTCTGACAAAAAGAATACGTGTAGTTTAGGTCATTGTGTTTAAAAGTTTGTTGTGTGCTTGGGGTTACTGCGACAAAGTGTGAGGAACATTGTGTCTGAGGGATGTGGTATGTGCCGTGGTGGTACTTTTTGTATGTGTCTGCAGGGACATCACCTCAGTACTTGTCCAGCATTACACCATGGCCTACTAGACAGGTCCAAGGCATGTGTGGCAGAAGGTTCAGCTTCTCATGCACTCTACCTCTCAGGAGAGCTTACACTGCTAGGAGTTACACTAGCTGTCCCATGATCCTGACTAGATGTTGTTGTGCTAATTGCTGAAGGTGGTGTCAGAATGACCATGGCAATAACCACAGAACTAGCTCTTCTGTGTAAAGAAACATCTACAACCAATGTCACTGTGGAAGTGTTACCATTTTGGCTTCACCCATCCAGTACCAGGACACGTAACATCTGAGGATGTGACAGATGACCAGCCTTAATAATGACTCTTCACCACTAATAGATAATCCAGTACAGACACTGTGTGGTCCAATGTGTCATTCATCCTGTGCATTAAGTCACAAACACAATTCATGAAGTCCTGTAAATCAGCATGCATTGTCTGGATGATCCTCACAACCTCTGACAAGGCCCTGGTGGAACTGTCCTTTGCCTCCACAATGACCTCGCACATACATTGAGTGGCAGCTATTGACACACCAACCTCAGGGGGTAGGCAGTAACTATAGCTCATGTGAGCACCATTACCAATTCCCCCATGTAGAATCTCCTGTCCACGATAGCTAGGCGCAGACTCTGAGATGTCTGTACCTGGAGCCACCACACTTCCATGACTACAGTGTCCATATCAACCTGTCCACTCTCATGTTGTAGTGTGCTATGGGGCTGTGCAAGCAGTGAGGCTGTGAACATATTCTGAGGAGGGGATGTGGGGGGTCACACTCTCTGTGTCCAACAAACATTCTGCATGCACAGACTGAGCCTACTCATCCCCACCATCATCATCAACACAGGCTAAAGATCCTCCAACTTCAGGTGGAGGTAGTTTTACCGCACTGGTGCCAGACAGTGTTTCACCTGAGAGTACACCAAAACAAAACAAACCTAGTATAAGTATGCCCAAGCACCACTTCTACACATGCAAGTGATAAACTCAAAACTATTAATAAAAATAAGTAAATGTAACTATGCTCATATATTGTGCAGGTGGTTGGTGAACCCCAGTGCCAGCTATAACTATACTTAGTATGATGATGTATATATATATATATATATATAGATATAGATATAGATATATATATATATATATATATATATATATATATATATATAGATATATATATATATATATATATATATATATATATATATATATATATATATATATATATATAAACAGTAATGTGGCTAACAGCTGCAAATGGGGAGCATAGTAAAGGTAGGTCTACTTACCTGGGGCTTCACCTGTAGAAATACTGTGGGGCCTATCTATCTCTGCACCAACATCCAGCAAAGCATTATGGAACTCTGAGCTGGTACTGCTTTTGTGTGAGGCCAGGAACTCCTCCCTCTCTGCAAGTTGTGGTACAGTAGACAGCCCACCAACCACCTGTAACACTCCACTCCCATACCAAGGCCTCTACTCTGTTGATGGTATTATGTAACATGTCACTGGCTCTGCATCGGACCATATCATAGCATGGCTACCCACTGCATTTACATCATGAACAACCAGTCACAAGACATGGTCAAGGAAGACCTAGTCAGCAACTTACAAAGTGATGAGTCATCTACCATGGGGATGGAGGCCTGTAGTGGCACCTCATTCTCAGCCTCAGTAAACTTAGGCTTTCTGTTTAATCTGCCCTTAGCTACTTGTGCCTTAGACATATCCATGATGATATGGAAAATACTGAAATTAGAAGCCATGGTCCTACATGGGTAGGACTAATAGGTACATAATCATGGTGTCCAGGGCTTGACATTAACATAGGTATATCCACAAAAAGCAATATATAAATCTTAGCCATTTCCATTTGCCCTAACCCCTGCACCACAAACAAAAGAATAAAAAGTGCATGAGTGCAAATTATCAGGCTCACATCTACCTAAGCAAAATGGTTACAATATACAGAAGCACACACACACACACACACACACACACACACACACACACACACACACACACACACACACACACACACACACACACACACACACACACACGTCGTCACACTAATTATAATATATACACATGCTTGAAGGTAACCAACACTACACTGGCACATGGCATCCTATTGTCAAAACAAACAAGTCTACTGAGCTGCCATACTACAATGTGTGGTACACACAGAGAGACAGTGTGCCCCAGCAGACAGCTTATAATAATTTAATTACAATGACTAGAAATCTGAAACAGTCCTTTGCATCTCTTACAAGTACACAGCATACATAAAAGCTAACACTGACCTACAAAGCAAGTGTAATAAGTAAGCTGTCAGACTCTTGTAGTGTGGGAACAACTGACCAGTATATTTTTATACACAAATGAGTAATTTGTCTTCTATAGCACAATGATGATCTCTGCTCCATGTGGTACTTATATCGTGTAGCACCCTCCAGGCATGATGTGCATGTAAATTAGTCTCAACTCATTAATATTTCTTAAGCACACTAGTTGCATGATAAGCAAACCAGGTAAGCATCATGTTCAGTTCTTCACAAAGCCATGCACATGCCTGAGCATTTAAAAAAAGCTCTGCACACATGTGGAAAGCCCAGATGACTGGTACTGAGAAATCATTACGCTCATACCTTCCAGGTGTACCTCTTTAGGAGTAATATTACACAAATTAGGTTTTAATGAGCCATATTTCTAAAACTTACAGAATGTCATAAAGTGAAGTGCAACAAATACGTTTTAAGTGATAACCATAATAAATAATACTGAATTATATCAAGACAGCAAAATACCACTGTAGAGAATGGCACTGTCACATTTGAAGTAATCTGTGAGAGTCCTACTTGTAGGTGTTGGTAAGGTGTCTGTAGCTGGTCAACAGATTGATCAATCATTCCACAATTATGTGAGGTGGATGTTCCACAGTCCATAGATGGAAAGTTGACATTAATGGTTATTCAATCCCTAAACATATGACACTGGAGTTGCTATTCAGCACATGTTCTGAGAAGAAATCACAGAGATGGAGGTTTGCCATGTTTCGTACCTTAAAGTGGCTTTGGAACCATAATAACATATTACTGCAATGTTATTACTATGCCATTCCACCTTCTGTTCTGACCTCTTCTTCCTTCTCCTTTACATCTCTGCCCAATCCTTCCAATTCCAACCATTAATCTGGTCAAAAACAGATAAACACAAGTCACAGATGGCTGATAAAATATATATATTTTAATTTAAAGGTACAGTTGGCATCAAGGAAGTATTTGTCATCGGTGAACAGAGAGCAATGCTATTTCTTGTCCTTTAACAAAAATGAAGAATTAAACAACCTGGAGTTGTATTTGTTGCTAACATAGATTAAGAAATCTTCACTTTTAGCTCTTGCCTACAAATGTGCTAAACCTTTGCCACCATTTGCATACCTCAACTTAACATCACTGTGCATCAGTTGGCAAATCTGAGATTAAAAATACATAATGACAGTGTAACATGATTATGTCCTCTGTAACAGCTTCCATGGCTCGATGTAGTAATGATGTGACACTTCCATTTCAGTGCACTGCATGCACGCTTTGAATCCACTGAATGTGGGATGCTGTTGTACAGTATTATTTCCAGTCTTTAACTGTACTCCATTACAATGAACATCTTTGTACATCTTTTGTTTGTGAGCTTCAGTGGCATACCTGTCTAATGCTTTGTTTGGTAGACTGTGACTGTGCTATGCATGGATTTGAATCCTGTCATATACATTTATTTTTAATTGATTTCCTTTGTTGTGATAACCTGAAATGTGTATTATTGGCACATGTCCTGTGAAAGTTATGTAGTGTGCATACATAATACTCTGCTTAGTGACCTTTAGCATGTTAGAAAATGAAATAATCGCGGTGCACATGCGGGCGTGCACACACACACACACACACACACACACACACACACACACACACACACACACACACACACACGCACACACACACACACAAACTCAAAGGACTGAGAGATTAAAATAAAAAAAAATACTTTGTCCAAGCATTATGCAACACTTGACACAGAGCAACAGTAACAGATATAGGTTGGTAATGATAAATGACAGTTATCATCTTATGGCAAACACTGAAGAGAAATCTTTTGGCCACATTAATGATTTGCTGACTGTCTCAGTAGGTCACAGGCTGACACAATTATGTGACCTCTAACACATTCTGTGGCTTATTGTATTCCAGATGTAATTTGTAATTTCTCAATAAGGTATGTGGAAAGCTTGTATCCCTTAATTACTTGAGTCTGTTGAACATTGCTCTTTTTGCAAACACTTGTTGGCAAACACTCTGCAAATGTGTGCTGCCTGACAAATGGAATATTAGTTATTCCATGGTGTGTATAGGCAGTAAACAGGACAGGAGACTAAGGGGTGGGCAGGCAGGGTTTCAAATCCCTTAACTTGTAAGTTGTGGCATTGTGAACAGTGACCATGGTTATGATAAAAAGGCTTTTGTTTTGTGAACTGTGCCATGTGCACATACTCTGGAAGTCAAATGTTTCAAGCTAAATGCATGTAGTCTCAGCAGCAAATAGATGAAAGGAGGACTACCATGTTTCACAATTTAAAGTGTCACAGGAGCCATAACAGCGCAGTACATATATTTATTTTGGCATCCATCTGGCAAATGTGATTCTCCCAGGTTCCCATTGTTGCACAAAGGATGTGAAATGCAAGATTTGCTTCAGACACAATTTCACTGCCATTTTTCATGGATGCTTTGAAGGAGATACTTATGGATAGTGAAGGGGAAGTTAAACCTTCTTTTAGAGCATAGAGATTGTGTGAGGAGAAGATCTTTCTACATCTCCTAGTGAAGCATTGGGACTGCTGTGAAGAGTCTTGGGACTACTGGAAGTGTGGAGGCTTGAAAACAAAGCATTTCGACTACATTTTGCATGCAGAAAAGTAAGTTTAAATTGCATTTAAAATACTGCACGTATCTTACCACTATATATATATATATATATATATATATATATATATATATATATGTTGTTTTTTTTTTTTTTGTGTGTGTTGTATTTGCTCTTTATCTGAAGTTAAAGCAATTAATTTAAGGGATTTTATAGTCTGCAGTCATTTTCAAGTGGTTTCTGTGCTGGGCCTAGGTGTTTTGACTGGGTTCTCATTTTACTGCATTTTACAAGCTCTCTTCTGAATTTGTTTACCACCCACTCACATTTTTCCTGTTGTGCTTTTAAACTCAAAGGTTTTTGAGCTGCCTACCTCTACTGCATATCTGGCATTGGAAGCTCCTCCCAGTCTCATCTTCCGTATACCTTGCTTTAGAAGCTCCTCCCAATCTTATCTCCTTTGCTCATCTTACTGGTTACTGACACAAAAAACTGGGAATGCCCTCCCTTTACACTGTTAGTTTTCTCTGAAATTGCCTTAAAGTGTGTGCATTCCTCTTTGATGGCTTGCCTGCCTTTGAATTGCTTTATAATTACTTGTAGCTAGTTGTTAGATTTGTTTCTGATACCTATTCACTTATGGCTAACTAAAGTGAGTTTTTTTTACATTAAGAAGGCTGGGACTGCAATTCTAGTGGGAGTAGAAAGGTAGCCTGGTCTGTCCAAGTTGGAAAACACACTGGGTGGCTTAAATGTGAGAATTACTTGTAGCTAGTTGTTTGATTTTTTTCTGATACTTTTTCACTTTTGGCTAACTCAAGTGTGTTTTTGCATTACAAAGACTGGGCCTGCAGTGCTAGTGGCAGTAGAAAGGTAGCTTGGTCTGTCTGAGATGGGAAACACACAGGGGGCTTAAAGTGACAATTACTTGGTGTAGCTAATTAGCATCCTTTCACTTTTGACTAACAAAGTGTGTTTTAAGATTAAGAAGACTGTGACTGCTCTTTTAGTGGCATTAGTAAGGCAGCCTGCTCTGTCCAAGTTAGGAAACACACAGGAAGGCTTAAAATGAGATTGTTTCATCAGCCAAAGGGTTTTAGGGACTTAGTTGTATGGTGTTAATCTGCACTTGAAAACTACTTTTCCTGTGCTTTTACAGTAGGAAGTTCCAGGATAATCTATCTTGTGGTCCCTCTGAGTTGAGTAGCACTCCAGGCAGCTCAAAGAGTACTTGTTTATTGGCCAAAGGAGTGTGGGAGTTAGTTTCCAGCTTTTTTCTGTCTACTATAAATTGGGTGCATTTGCAAGGAGCTGTTAGCAGTACCTTGCATAGTAGCAAACCTATAAAGCTAGTACTTAGGACTGCAACACAGAAATGATTTGCCTTGAGCTAAGCTTAGAGCAGCTAGTTAGTATAACAAACAGCACTAATATCAGATCATAGCATTATTTAACATCTAGCTTTAACTGTAGACACCCACTGAGGTGATGCCTGTAAAGCAAGATCCTAAACCATAATAGCCCAAACTTAACACAGGTCTTGCCAAAATGAATTTGCAATTTCCTAATGTCTCTGTGGCCAGCTGGGTAGATATGGGCATCCTGAGACAATGCAGTAATTGTCTCATGTTCTCAGAGAACCTTTTAAATAACACAGTAAATATGAGATGGAATACATAACTTCCTTGGTGGGAAAATCTCTCTTACAAACACGGTTGTTAGGACTGCACACCCTGCATCCTTCACACATACCGCTACCACACACGTGGACCTTCTTATGCTGAGACACTTAAAAGAAACTTTTCCAGCTCTCAAAGACATCCTAAGCCATCAAACAGTAACACCTATCCTCAGCAATCACTAAAGCACACACCGAATGCAGCACCTAACACCACACATAAGCCAACACCCAATGATCCCCCAAGAACAAAGTCCTTAAGGCAAGCAAACACTTCAACTAGTACTCTTGTCACAGGGGATTTTATTGTATGACACACAGTTGCCCTTTTCACCTGGCTGGACAAGGAGAAGATAACAATCAGTTGCCTATCTGGAGCCAGGATCCTCCTTATCATGCTTGCACTCAGGTCACTGCACCACAGGTACCAATAGGATTCTATCATAGTCTGTCTGGGTGTAAATGTCCTGAGACATACCTTAGTGAAGTATATGAAAACAGACATTATGGATCTCTCTGAATATGTGTCACAGCAGGTATGTGCCTTGCACTGAGCAGCATTCTACCTTCACCGAAGATGATGCCACAGTATGAACAGTGATGAACAATGAACATAATAATTTGATTTTAATAACTGACTTAGTTTCTGGTGTCAATAGCAGCATGGAAGGACATGGTCAACAGACCACTTTGCTTTGCCAAGGATGGTCTGCACCGTTCCATCCTGGGCTTTCAGAGATTGGCAAAAACTTTATCCAACCCCTAGAGCCTTTTTAAGGCAATGCCAAAATGACAAAATTACCCACATAGCAAAACAAATAAATAAATCAAAGCAACCTTAAAATGTTACTGCTCAATGCTAGGACCTTAAACAAGAAACTCCACACCCTACAATCTCTCCTCACTCTGGACAATGCAGACATCTGTGTTGTTAATAAGACTTGGTTTAAAGCAACAGAAAGGACTCAGCAGTGCAAGGCTATAGTGCCTTCCACATATTTAGACCAACAGCAACACAGACAGAAGCTAAAGCTGGAGGTGTCTCAATCTACAATGGCAACAAATACAGCTCCAGGTTGTTTAAACAGGATGATGCCCTGGAGTTCATTCACATCCAAGTCTCCATAGACAAGATTCCTTACCATGCCATGGCCCACTACACGTCATCCTTTATGACCCAAGTAGTTCATAACTCTTACCTAGACCTATTACAGATGCTCACCATCCAATCAAATACCTTATTCATGGGACTTTAACTACACCTCTATAGACTGGGAAACATACACTGCCTCTAACTCACAGGCACAACATTTCATGGACTAACACAAACACCCTAAACCAGATATTGTGCACTCCAACAGAGGATCAAAAATATTGGACTTTGTACTCACCAGCATTGTAGAACATTGCACTTCCCCATCCCACCCCATTTCATGTCCTCATTGGTGGGGTCGAACCACAAAGCTGTCTCCCTCAAAATAAAAACTAACCCAGAAAACTCAACTAAACACTTAACAGTTACAAACTATTCTAAAGCAAACTACATCTTATTAAGTTACAGTTTGTCAACAGTCATGGCTCTTCCAGACCCTGACAACACAGCTACCTATACAGAATTATTTACAGAAACCATGTACAAATAGGCAAATGGCTGCACTGAGGCTGCTGTACCTACCAGAAGTACTCCCAGATCTAACATCAAAAATAAACCCCACTAGTGGAAGCCTTACCTTAATATGGTATATAATATAAAGAAAAGAAAGGCATGGCCAAAGTCAGAAAGAACAATTGTCATAAAGACAAGAGCTCTCTGATTCAACTAGATAAGAAACTAAGAGGTCTAATAAAGTCCAACAAGGCAAATTATGAGGTCAGGATTGCTTCCCAGGCTAAGAACCGTCACACGGCCTTCTTCAGTTATGTCAGAAACCTTACAGGTTAACACACAGCAGTGTGCAGAACTAGCAGTAAATACCACAACCTTCACTGACCAGGCTGACATAGAAAATTTACTGGCTGATAAATTTACCCTAACTTCACCCCCACTCCCCCCAACTATCCCCTCTGAAATCCCTCTCAGCATATCCCCCAACTATCAACAGGGACCAGGTCTTGGTGTCACACACTAAGGCCAAAAACACTGCTTTAATAGGCCTTGCAATATACTCGGTTGTCTCTTAAATAGCCTAAAACATGACATAGCAGGTCCGGTCAAGGAACTCTTCAACTACAGCCTCAAAATAGGTTACATGCCAGATGAAAGGAGGGCTGCAACAGTCATTCGTCTTCATAAGGGTGGACCACCAACTGACTCCAGGAACTATAGACCCATCAGTCCAACAAGTCTAATATGTAAAGCCATGGAATGAATTATCATGGAGATGATCGACAAGGACATTGGTAAACTACTGACATTGGACCTAACCCAGTTTATCTTTCTTAATGGACAGTCTTGCCTACTCAGCCTCGTAGACTTTTTCAAGAGGGTCACTAAGGCTATGGATGAGGAGAAAATAGTGCATACCTCCTAAAATGACCTGGCCAAGGCATTTGATACAATACCCCACTCAGGTATTGTTGACAAACTCTCAGAACTAGGCATAAATCCCAACATAACTCACTGGATTGCTGGCTGGTTCACAGATAGGAACGAAGAAGCCATGGTCATTGGAGCCAGATCTACCAATAGACTGGTCACCATTGGAGTACCCTCTGTGTTGGGTCTGCTTCTGTTTAGCATCTACTTTTTGGAAGTAGAGGCTAATGTCAAAGGCCTATGGCTCACCAAAATCACAGATGACTGTAAAGTGAGAGCAATCACAGACTACCCCTACAACACCAATATCCTACAAGATGATCTAACACAAACAAATGACTGGTGTCAAAGCCACAGATTAAAATTCAACACTCAGAAATGCAATATAGTTCCCATTGGGAAATCATCCACCCAGTCTAATTACTCCATCAATAAAACACCCTTAAGAGTTAACCTGATAGTTAAGGATCTGGGGACATATGTGGACCGTAATCTGGCCTTCAACTAATGTGTAGCCAAGATGGTAAGACAATCATTCTATGTCACCCAACTCATAAGCAAAGGTATGGCATCCAGGCCCAAGGAAGTTATAGTACCACTCTACTGAGCCCTTATCAAACCTATCTCTGAGTATAATGCCCCCCTTGGCATGTACCTAACCAGGCAATTGCAACAGCTGGAATGCCGTCAAAGATTCCTCACCAAGAGAATCAAGGGTATGAATACCCTGTCCTACACAGATTGCCTTAAGGCCCTGTCTCTGTACTCAGTCTCCTGCAGGTTACCAAGAAGCAATCTATGCCTGGCATATAAGGCATCCTCAGATGGAGCTCTGCTGGATCTCTTGCACATCTGCAAAACAAACATCACTAGAAACACTAGATCCAAGGACCTGAACTTTGCCTGTGACATAAATAGAACATGCTGGAGAGACTGATATATGTCTCAAAGGATCCCCATAGTATGGAATAAGCTAAGGTCCCCATCTGCGTGATGCAGAGTTCATCCCTGACCCTGTTCAAATGAAACCTTGATCATCATTATCATCATCATCATCATCATCACCCCCTTTTTCCCATTTTTTACATGGGGTTGGGGTGTCATGTTAACTGTTGCCATCTCTCTTGATTCAATGCTGCACTCCTGCCTTCCTCAACACTCATGCCTGACTGTCACAGATGTTCTCTCACGCAATCCTGCTCATGTGCCTGAACCAGCTTTGTTGATGAGTCCCCTCCAACCTGTTTGCTAATGTAGTCCATCACCAATATGAACAGCAGTGGTCTCAGAGCTGAACCCTGATATACACCTACTTCTACTGGGAACCCCTCTGTGAGACTAAACACTGTTAGTACTTTGGGTACTTGTATGTAGCCTGCACTAATTCTACCAATGTTTCTGAGACTTCACACCACCACAGTGCTGCCCAAATCAGCTTTCTTGGGACCTTGTCATATGCTTTCTCCAAGTCTAGGAATGCCCAATTGGACTCTTTCTTCATCTCTAGCTTCTTCTCAGCTGTCTGTGTCACTGTAAACATTGGGTCAGTTGTGCTGCATCCTGATCTGAATCCAAACTGCTCATCTTCCATCTTGCTTTCTAGTACTCTGCGTATCGGTTTTTCAATCACCCTCTCCAGAACTTTCATGCAATGTGTCAGGAGTTTGATACCTCTGCACTGCCCTCACTTGTGTATGTCTCCTTTGTTCTTGTATACTGGTATGAGTATGCTTATTCTCCATTCATCTGAGATATGCCTTTCTCTCCACACTGCTATGAGTACCTTCAGGAGCCATTTCTCCCCTATCTCACACAGCATCTTTATCATATCTGCTGAGACCTCATCTGAGCCTACTGCTTTTCTGACTTTATTTTCCTTAGTGCTGTTCTTACTTCTTCTAGGGTGGGCTCCTCTTCTTCTCTCACTGAAGGCTGTGTCTGAGGCAGTACAGCTTATGTGGGATTTTCTTTATTTAGAAGCTGCTGAAAGTATTCCTTCCATCTGCCTTTGATGTCCTGTGGTCTGGTAAGCAGGTTGTTGCTGGAATCCCTTATGAAGGGTGTCTGACTATCTTCTTTATCTTTCTGTCTTTTCCTTACTTTGTGCCACCTACTGAGTCACTTTCCAGAAGCTGGTAGAGTGCCTACAATGCAGCTCCTTTATTAGCTTCTTTGTTAGCCAGCTAGTATTCCTTTCTATCCTTGTCCATTTTTTTCTATTTCCTACTTTTTCCTGCAACCCTTCTTTCTTTTTATGACTTCCTGGATTTCCGCATTCCACCACCATCTTTCCTTATGCATGGTATTTCCATACCTGTCTCAGCCACATATTTGTTTTGTAGTCCTCACACATGCTGTTTTGAGGTGCTGCTATTCTTCTTCAGCTGAGCTATCTCCATACCTCTCAACCTGGAAACATCAAAAATCTGGACAAAGGCCTTGAAAAATAGGTACAAATCTGTACGCTGATTAACATAACATTTTCATACATAATTATGTAACCCCACCCACTCCAATGCAATTGTGGGATACCATTACCAACTTTTAAACGCAAACTGAAAACAGGCAAAATGTTAAATACAAAATAAACATAACAATAGTGTTTTATTTATATTAACATTTGGACTTGTATCATCAAACTTTGAACAGGTGAAAAACTAAAATACAGTCTTCTTTTATAAAAATAAAATTAACTGCTTCTACACTAAATTGCTACCTGAAGAGTTCTGAGCCATTAACTGACTACACTACTGTAAAAGCCACAAATAAAGGAGAGTCAACAGAATCATTTTCATAAAACTACTCAAAAACATTTAATTCATATTACATCTTTGTGAATAAAAAGACTGAGTGGGGTAACTCTCAACCAAGCTAGTTCAACAGCTATCTATTCTGAAGAACAGAGAGTTACTTCTTTGAGGTGAGATGAGGCAATTGCAAACACAATGACAGTGACCCAACCAATATAAAGCATGATAGGCCAAGTTATGCACCTATAGCAAAACACAAGACTTGGACAAACTCCCCTCACCCATTTTCATTACCTCACAATGCCACTGGTGTATACAGACTTAGAACATGTTTTGATTTCCAGGCATCACTGCCTACCTCATTCTTCACATTCCCTTGCATACAAACAGCTGCAACCTCACTTTTGATAGGTTATATTAACACAGTCTGTTTCTTGTCACTTAATTTTTAAGATGACATGGTTTCACTCCCCCAAAGAATTTAAAAAGGAAGTAAGGGCCAAAGGCCCTGCTGAAAGCCCCATGTCTATGATCCAGGCACAAAACTGAATTAGTATGTGTTGTCAAAACATTTGCAACTTAAAACCATGCTGTCATTCGCAAAGGAATAATCAAAAATTGCACACACATGATGGCTGAATCCATGTGCAGCTTATTTATTTAAAAATGAAAATCACAACAGCAAAGATTGCTGGAAAGGGACACTTTGTATAATCAAAGAAAGTCCCAGGGAGAAAAACTCTCAACATGGTGCAACATGCAATATAAATAAATGCTGTACAGCATAACATACAATTAACTAGACAAAATTAGTACTGGCTTTATTTATATATCACACAATAGCAGCTGAGACACACCACACACACACCCTACCTTAGCGCTGACTTCCCGAAGATAAGTCCGATGATTGTACGTTGTACCGGCTCTGCATGACAAAATTAAGTAATCCTGTGATCTGCCCGAATGGCAGAAAGTAAAGTACATCCACATCCTGTGTTCTGCCCAAACGGCAGAAAGTAAAGTAAATTTTGTGTTCTGCCCGAACGGCAGAAAGTAAAGTAATCCTCCTCCTGTGTTCTGCCCAATGGCAGGAAGATAGATTAGACACGTATTAGCTTAGTAAAATAAATCTAACCGCAATCCTATTCAAACATATGCGCGGCATGCTGACGGAGCTGATGTCATCGCACACGTGATGACGTCACTGCCGAAAGAGCGAAAATTTAAAAAATAGATCCAAAAAATCGGAAATAATGGGGTGCCACTCGTGAATCGTGGCACACCATTACTGGGACCCCAAAACTCGGTAAAAACCGAGTTATTCGGGACAGTTGAGAGGTCTGGCTATCTCTAGTCAACTTCCACATCTTCAGCCTGGTCTCTGTTGATCTTAGAGCCTTCTCTGACCACTGCTTGCACCTGATTGTGGCATCCAATGGTTTATGCTGAGGGCCTACTGTTTCACTGGGAATGACTTTGCAATCAATGATTCTGCGTTGGCCACTCTTGTATATAATCTTGTGGCTGTGATTCTGAAAACATCCCTAACTGCCTTCTGAAGCCTGTAATCTCACCACAGTTCTGACACCATTTCTAGCCTGTCTCCCTCCTGAGTAGTAGACTCTGGATACCAAGCCAAATGGCTTTGCTGTCCTGCCCTTCCATCTTGTCTCTTGGATACATAGAATGTCCAGCTTCCTCTGTAACATCATGTCATCCACTTCCAAGCTCCAACCTGTCAGTGAGCCTACACTGAGTGTAACAATTCTTAGTTCATGTTTGGCAGGTTGATTAGCTTTACATCCAGTTTCCCTCAACAGAGCTATCCCAGCTAACCCTGGCCAACTGGACACAGGCTAGCCAGTAGCTTACGGGCTTTATGGCAGGCACACACTGGCCAGTAGGGGCACATCCCTCCCACCATTAGCATGGGTCCCTTGCGTAGGTTGAAGTAGGCCAGGTTCTCAACCCAGTTATCACTGCTAACTACCCATGCCCATTTTAGTGACATTAGTTGTCATGCCAGAATCACCTAGAGCCATATTTTACACCATTAAGTAGCTAGCCCTTCTAGAGCATGCAGTCTGTGATCCATGTTCTCCTATCTTGAGGATACTGAGCACCACACTAGATGCCCAAAGCAGTTGGTCTATATAACTCTACCCCCTATAGGGTAGCATGTTTTTCAGAGGTGGTAGGAACCCACAGAGACACAGGAAGAACATGCAAATTCCAAACAGGCATTGGCCAGAGGTCAGAATCAAACCTTGTACCTTGTGCATGGGAGCAAAGACCTTAACCATTATGCTAACTGGTCTCTTCTTGATCATTGGATGAGAAATTGCAAATTTACCGCCAATCTGGGCCCCATGTCTCTGATGGACAGTGGTCGACAGTAAGTAAATGAATCCCTAACTAACATCCCCCCACATAACCTTTAGCTACCTCCTTACTAACATGTCCCACCATATAGGCATCAAAGGAACTCAGGGACAAAACTGGGTTGGGTTGCACAGCTAGACTTGTAAAGACCCTGGTATTCATTAGCCTAGTATTAACCTATGAACCTATGATCCTATTACAGCAGGAGGCTATAGCAGAGGGACTACAGTGGGTTTCAGAACAAGGCTTATGCCTGGAATAGTTTGGCAAAGGCTGCCACCCATGCTACTGGCATCCCATGCATGGGGAAACAGTGCCATCACCACTATAGTGACATAAGCCACCAAAAGCCTGAAGTCCTTCACTGTTGGGAGGAAGAAGTTTGAGCCCAGTTGCCATCTACGCACTGTAAGTATAACATCATTTGCAGATCAATATACACTGCCAGTGAATGGCACTAGATATATTTTTATCATACTCTGTTTTTCTCCAGCTCCTGTAGACAGAAAAGATTCAAAAAATGCCCAGGAAGGGACTGATGTGCCTAAGAAAGCACTAGGGTGCATTCAGGTTATTGTGTGCAACTTACATGTTTCAATAGTAACAGGTAGTAACTGCAATAAAGCAAGACAGCATCTATCATTATTGGCAGTATATACTGGTATTATCAATGTACAAAGGTTTAATTTTGAGTCTCCACTGGCACAGCAGGAGAATTGGCTCACCATGTCATGCCTATGTGCACTCACACTGTTAGGGTGTTTTTGGGTTCAATTCCCATCACCATAAAAAAGGCTTTGATGTTTACATGTACTAATTTTAAATGTCGTAGTAGAAGCACTAACAGAATTGTATATAAAATAGTCCAAATATTAAAATGAAGTTGTATGTCCTGTGATGAAAATATTATTTGCCCTTCACTGTATTTTATGACTAAGAAATAAAAATGAAGACTACTGTTTCATCATTTTTGAATGATTATTCTCCCATCCTCTTTGTCTATAAAGTTCTAACCAGCATCAGCCATCAGTGCCACTCTGTACAGTTCATAGTACAGCTGTGCTAAGTTAAAGAATGGATTCTGCATCCTGTCGTCCACGTAACTGGAGAAATGGTTCATCATGTTTAGTGTTGTGTACACTGACAATTATTGTGATGCATGTGGGGTCAGCTCCCACCACCCCAAAACTACATAAAGTTGAAGTTTTCATGGCCCAAATGTATTATTTCCTACTAGTTAAAATAATAGAATTGTAAATAACATAAAAGTTAAGATGATATAATAAATGTTTATGTCATGTGGTATTATTATTGTCTTTCTTTGTGATATCTGATTACGAAAACATTTCTTAGGAAGGCCACTTTCACTTCTTTTGACTGTCTCTTCCCCAACCCTCCTTTTTCATAATTTTTTTTTTTTTTTAATTATCTTCATTTCTGTAACTATTATATGCAGCAGCACAGAGACCTGGACTGACCACTCTGGCATGGCCTGTCGTTTCCCCCACAGGTGACAGTGGTAACACTGCTACCACTACCACCATCACAAGAGGCAACCAGTACATCTTAGTCACAGCCTGCCAGAGTTGCCTTCAACCCTCCTGCCCTGTCTGAATCACCTGTGTCAGGTAGCTCTGCCCATGGCAATGGTGCATTGGCACCCACCAGGAGTGGTGCCAGTGGACATGGTGATTTTGTCACCTGTCAGGAGCTGGCAGAGCTCTTGAGAGAAATTATGGGCAAGAAGTTTGATGCCCACATCAACCATATTGAGAACATGCATCAGTGACTTGTTGAGGTGGTTTTCTGTCCGGAACTGCCTACAATTACTCAGGCAGATCCCAGTGGTGACAGTTTCCAGGGAGAGCAGTAATTTCCTACTGTGTTTAAGCTGGCAGACTATGCATCTCTGAATACTGATACCTGGTGTTTCCACAAACTTTTGTGTCCATAACCAACCCTGTCATGTTATACAGTCCACCCTTTATCATTTTATGCCCTCTGTTTTTCTGCTTCCTGCACCAATATGTCCCCTCTTTCTCAGTGTGTTACCCCACACCCTGTCAGTCATGTTGATATTTACTTGCTCCCTAACATCCCAGTTGTATCACCCTCTGACAACCATGGCTTCCTTCCCTATCTGTTTCCTCTCAAAGAGAAAACAGAGCACCTGTCTCAAAAAAAAGTACATCCCACACATAACTCTCAACTTCACCTATTTGTGTGGTTTACACAAATGATTTGCTACAATTGGTCACATAGTGTATTAATCTGCCACAAAATATTTACAATGTAATTATCCAAAATATTAAAAGCTATAAAGATAAACATTATTACTTTGAGACAAGGTTGAGAGATATGGTCCTATCCCACCTCCATCCTGGTGATTCCTGAATTACTCACCTAGTGTCCAACCCTCTTCTTGCTTTCAATTTTCATCTCTGTCCTATCCTCCCATTTCCAACTTTTAATCTGGCCCCAAAGTAGGTAAACACAAGACACACATGGTCATGAATGAATTATAAAAATAAATAGTTCATTCTATACTAATTGGTTGAATGATGGTGTACAGCCACATTGCTTGTCCTTGGTGAACAGAGGATAATAGCAGTTCTCAGTCCATGAAAAAAAAGCAAGGAAAACTCCTAAGCATGCTCTAAGACTTTGTCATTGGTTGCTCAGCTGAACTGAGCATTGGTGCACGTTAGTAAGCAATGCTGATATAATTAAAATAAGGTAAGTGATACTTTTCTGTCACTGTTTCCATAGCTCAATGTATGTAACAAATTCATTCCAGTGCAGTTGGTGCAGGGTTTCTACTCCACTGAGGGTAGGATATTGTGTCACATTTTTTTCTCAATCTACAACTGCCTTTCATTCAACAAGTAAATTTATAACATTTGCTTACTGACAACACATGAAACAAATGAAATGCTTGGTATGTTTTACTTAATATCACTGTACAAATGCTACACATTTAAATCTCTCACTGATGACCACATACAGGGATTTGGTCTTACCCTTAACTCATTAAGTTATTTACTTGACAGATTAGGCTATGGATACAATTTGGCTCTCAGAAATCAACCTTGTGACAAAAATTTTTCATCTACCTTTTGTGGGTGAATTAATATTGCACAGTTTGTCAGATGAGGAGTTGAAAGCACAATTACAAATGATTAAAACTTTCTCAGATGATATAAGAATAGGTTCATAGGTTGGTACTAGGCTATCGGCCCTAGGGCCTATACAAACCTAGCCATAACAATTCCCTGGCTATTTCTTCCCACAGTATTTACTTCCCTGAACCCCTGTCTAGCAGGGTGACTGACGTGATAAGCATTGCACCCTACACAGTCAAAGAAACACACAAATAAACATCCACACTTGCCATGTGCGGGAATAGAACCCCTACAAAAGTACTATCTCACACTAGAGCATTACGCTGTTATAGGACACACCACAGAGATTATACAGAGAATGACATTTGGTCTTGATGTATGAGCAAAAGCAAGATATAAAACAGGAAAGCTGCAGTACCAAGAAAATATCAACCTGGGACAAGAATGTGATATAAAGGAACTTGAGCAAGAAGCAGTGTATAAATATTTAGGAACAGGTGAAGGTTCAGCAGTAATGTTATTTGTTTATCATTTTTTGACCAGGAAAGTCCAACTAGAACTGAGACTATTTGCAGCGGAGGCCCAGGAGGAAATGCTCCAGACACGTTTGCAATGTGGGAGGAAACTGGAGTACCTGGAGGAAACCCACACTAATGGAGGGGGGACATGCAGACTCCACACAGAAGGCACCCCAGCCAAGAATCTAACCAGAGAACCTCTTGCTGTGAGGTGATAACATTAATTGCTGCACCACTGCACTTCTTGATCAGCAATAAAGCATGAACAAATGAAAATAAAGCTCAGCAGGGAATATTTCAGAAGACTAAAACTAATATTGAAAACTGCCTTGACATCTAGGAATAAAGTGCAAGCTATAAATCAATTTTCTCTTCCTGTTCTAATTTACAGTTTTGGGTGGGTGATTGGTTCCAAAAATATTAAATCAATTGGACACAAAAACAAGAAAAGTGCTACACACATAAAAATATATACAAAAATCAGTGTATACCAAGATTATATATTCCTCACTCTGAAGGAGGTATAGGCCTTCTCGAAACTAATTATATGTATAGATCTGCAGTCATGTGACTGCATACATATCTGCTTACCTCATAAGATCCAAACATAGTGAATGTTTTAAAACATCAGGAGAAGAAGTCTAAGATGACAACTTTGCTTAGTTTAGCAGACGTATTTCTTTATCAAGCAGGAATGGAAATTAAACCAGTAGGCAAAAATCAGACAGCGACTGAATGTGCCAAAAAAAAAAAGAAAGCGTATAAGAAGAAGGATCACAATTTCATAGGTTCATAGGCATGTTTTAGCCTAATGAACACAAGAGACTTTTTAAGCCTAGCCATGCATCGCAAATATCTAACAAGTTCTGGTATCCTTGATAAATGTAAGCAGGGGCTTGGCAGATGAAACATTTACAAACAGGGGCCCGTGAGATGAATTTACATGCTGCCTGTGCCCATTAGCAACACAGGCACCAAACCAGAGATGAATTTCATGTTCCCTATCCAGTTATCCAAGTTACACTTGAAATGGGTTAGGGAGAACCTCTGCTTCGTATGCATGGGGAGCCTGTTACAGAGAAGAGGTAGTCTCTGGGATACATACCTGCCTCTCCAACAGGTCCTATTTATATCACAGGCAAGATTTAGGTCTTTAGAATGGAAAATTCTGGTACTGTTTGTTTTGCAGACATGCAGAAGGTCCATCAGGTTGGGGTCTGATGATGCCTTGTATGCCAGGCATAGATCTCCCTTCAACAGCCTGTAGGAGACAGAATACAGTGATAGGGCCTTGAGGTGGTCTGCATAGGACATGTTACTTACAGTCTATATTCCACATTTGTACAGAGTGATGACTGTTACTGTTCTGCGTTTGTGAGGCATGAAGCCTGTTTGGAGGCTACAGTTAAACAGCAATCTCAAAGGCCTGATAGGTCACATATCATGCTATTTAGAAGGCATCCTGGGATATTGCCTGTACCCATTGATACAGTGTTCTTACCTTAGAGAGAGCATTGAAGACCTCTTCCCAAGGGATAGAAGGGGGGGTTACATTTGATGGTATTTCCTGAGGGGAGGTTGAAGGAGAGAAAGGGTTAAAGATGGAGCTGAATTTATCTGCCTATAGGTTGGCTATATATTCTGGCTCAGTATAGGTTTCTCCATTAACAATGATCTCTGCACACAATGGTGCATTGCCTTTGAGGTTGCAAGCATAACTAAAGAATGCCTTGTGGTCGTCCTTGGCCTTGGAGGCCAAATTTACCACAACTTTGTCTGTAGTAGTCTTTATTTGTCTTCTGAGTTGTTTATTTTATGAGATTGCTTTTATCCTGCTGGATATCATGATTTTCTTCCTTCTGTTATACAGCTTATTGATGTTGTGATTCCACCAGAATACCTTGTTTTTTGAGTTAGTTCTTTACGTCTTCCTTACGGGTACAGCTGCCTCTCTGCAGTTATTAACATGCTTGTATAGGGCTTTTGTGAACAGTTCTCTGCAAGCAGTAGTGTTCTCAGGGCTATGGGGGCTTGAAATTTTACCAGGTTATCACTTAATAGTAGGAGGTTAGCCTTAGGGTAGTTCTTGAACATTCCAGGGTAAGCTGGGGTTCCATGTTTTATTTTTACTTCAAAGGAGACCATTTTGTGGTCTGACATTACCAAAGAAGACGTTATATTTGAGGGGGTGCGGTACTCTCCCATATTGGTAAGGACCAGATCAAGTATGTATATCCCCCTGGCTGGCATATTGACAAGCTTGTCTAGGGAGTCTGTTTTTACAAAATCCACGATCTGTTTCTGTACATTTGGTGTCATATTATGATTTCCAGTAAATAGTGAGGTAATTAAAGTCACTCATGAATACAGTATTGGGTTTGGATAGTGAGTGCTTCCAGTAAGTTTAAATACATGTTATGGGTTTCCTGGGTCATACAGGCAGATCTATAGCTTGCAAGGAAGTGGTATGAGATTTTGCCGGTGGTAATTTGAACATGGAGGACCTCAAGTGCAGTGTTCTGTTTGACCAGCCTTGAGGTATATTTATTTTAATGTAAATCGAGACACCTCTACCTTTATTCCCTGTCTGTATGGTAGCTGGTCTAAATGTGTGGAAGACATTATAGCCTTGCACTGCCAGTGTGCTGTCAGTGGCTTTAAACCATGTGTTAGTGACCACACAGATGTTATCATTCTCTGTGGTGAGGAGAGCTTGTAGGTTGTGGAGTTTCTTAATTACACTCCTAGCATTGAGCAGTAACACTTTTACATTTTCTTGCTTTTGATTTGCTTTGTTGGAAGAACCTGCAGCTTGCCATTGCCTAAAACAAGGCACTATAGAGACGGCCATTTTAGCTAATATTCAAAAGCCTAGAAGGGATAGGTGCAGAATATCCCTGGCAAAGCAATGTGGTCTGTTGACCATCTCCTTCCATGCTGACAAATACACCTCCTTAAAATGACACCAGAAACCAAGCCAATTATTAAAGCCAGTCATCTTCTGTTGTTATGTGGCATCATGCTTGGAGAAGGTAAAATGTTGCTCAATGCTGGGCTCATACTAGCCTGGAACACATATTCTGAGAGCTTCATGATGTCTCTCATCATATAGTCTAGGGAGGCACATCTCAGGTCATTTACACCCATGTGGACTATTACTGAGTCTTAATGGTATTTGTGGTCCAATGACATAAGTGTGTGTGTAATGTGACAGATCCTGGCCCCTGATAAATCAGATGAAAATGAAAGAAGATTGGAAAATTCATAAATATAGTGGCAATTACTGAGATCTCATGGAACAATCTTATGTTGACCAAGAAGTGACACAGAAATGAGGTAAATAGAAACCAAAAGATGAAAGGCTAAGAAAGGTAGCCCAGGATAGAGGACTAAGTACATGTTTGTATACAAACTCCGTTAAAAATGTAGGAGAAACAGACAGATGAAAGTTCTGTTAAAAAGAACTGGAAACAGTGGCACATCTTGTTGCTGGGTGTGATAGTCCCATGGCAGAGGGCCTATATACTAAAAGGGACAATAATGTTGCAGGACTGTTGCATTAGGGATTGTGCAAACACTGCAATATAGAAGTAGCTGAGAAACATTGCAAACATGAACCACAAAGCATTATAAAGAATGTTGAAGTTTATACCACATGGGATCACTCATTAGCAACAGTTCAAAAACTAGATGTGAGAAAACCAGATATAGTAGTCCATGAAAAAAGACAAAAGTAGCATCAGTCACTGAAATTGCTACACCCAGTAATTAGTGTCTTACATACAGAGAGGCACAAAATCATAAAATACCAGGATTTGCAAGCAGAAATGAAAGCAGTGTAGAAGAAAGGCACCCAGACAGCTCCAACAGTAGTAGGAACAACAGGCCTAATAACTTTACAGTCATATTTAGATATGCTACCAATACATGTAACTCTGTATGAACTGCAGAACAAGTTAGTTCCAGACACATTGCAAGCATTGAGAAGAGCACTATTGGATAACATCAAAGACTAAAACAATACTAATTGCATGATCTCTAATCATAACCTGACTCAGGAATGGAATCCAATCCCGTTATGATATTAGAAACCCAAAACATTTAATTAAACTGAGGAAGACATACTTGCAATCCTGGATAAAGAACTGATATGGGGAATATAACTATGAGAGGTGTGGATTGCACTCTCTTGTGTTCCGTATGTCCTCTGCACACATCTCCACCCTGCCCAGTTCCTATTTCCCTTCATTTGCATTTTCCCTTTATAACATTTACATCAACTGTGAGTTGTCAGACACATGCAGTATAGGTTCTTTTGTGGCTTCACTGTTACTGCATTGATCTGAAGCATATAACTTATTCAAGCATGGTTTCCATTCCACCACTGTATACCTTGCCATCACTCTTAGACACACGCACACACACCACACACACACACACACACACACACGTATATAAATATATATATATATATATATATATATATATATATATATATATATATATATATATATATATAAAATATATATATATATATATATATATATATATATATCCCCTACAGAAATATAAGTAACATGTTTATCACATAAGTTGGCAATGGAATTTAAAGCAAAGACAAATTATTCTTTGTATGTCTTGATCTACACAACAGGAAGCAGATAGCAGCTTCACAAGTGTCCTTTGTCAAAAACTGAAGAAAAGTCCTTCTACTACAACATGATATGCTGACTGTTGTGCAAATGAGCTTCAGCTTATAGTGGAACATACAGCTATAACACCAAACCATCCAATGAAGCAAAATGTGAAGACACAGCTCCATAAAATGCAAAGTTTAT
This sequence comes from Protopterus annectens, assembly GCF_019279795.1. Taxonomy (NCBI): domain Eukaryota; kingdom Metazoa; phylum Chordata; order Ceratodontiformes; family Protopteridae; genus Protopterus; species Protopterus annectens. The sequence continues at coordinate 397,285,630 of NC_056727.1, forward strand.
TGGAATCCAAAAATAAAATAGACCAGCATAAACGCCTTTTAACAAAATGTTCACAAAACAAACAGTGTTTTCGTCAGGTTAAGCGACTTCATCAGATGACCAGCACATATCAACTCTCCATTTTTATAGTAAAACATCATTATTCAATTGATCAGTTAATTAATTAATTGTTTAAAACAAGTTATTTCCCTCCCTTTTAGGTGAGACATAGCAGCAAAAGAATAGATAACAATAAAAATGTGTATGTGTTTGTTTTATCATTGTTAAAAAATGAGAACCAAAACCAGGTTCTAAATTGCATTTACCTTACCAAATACCCATTCATGAACCAAGATTCAAAAATTCATACTATCATCTTGTAGGAATGTATAGTTTTTCTTATATAACATAAATTTCATGTTGACAATCCGTTCATGAATAAATAATTAAATAAATAAATAAACATTTTGAATCTTGTAAAAACTCTCTTGAATGTAAAATATAAATAATCATTTAAAATATACATGTCTTTAAAATATAGGACTCATCACAATACTAAAAGGAACAAATACATAAAAATATATATATATATACAAATATATAAATCTCATATACAATATGTATACATAGTGACTTCTGCTGGTGGGAAGCCTTAATTACATCCTCTACCTATAATTTAGCTGCTCTTAATCTAAGTAGTGGCAGTATGGATATTTTGTCATTTTATCCTGGAAATTTATCCGAATTCAAAGTCAACTGCCACCACAACTCTCTATATTCCACTCTATCTTCCCAAGGTCCACCCCTGATGTCCTTCCTAACTTGTTCAATTATCAAACATACAGCTATAATGATATAAGCATCAGTACTGTTCTCCATTTTTGTAAGTAGCCTGCCTCTTGACTGACCTCATCTACACTCCTCCTTTATGCTGATGATATGGTTTTCTATAGCTCCAACCCTTCTCAAGACATCATCCAAAATCAACTTCAAATTGACCTACAACTAAACAATTAGCTTTGTTCTAAATAAAATACTTTTCAAACCTAAAAAAAAGTCCATGCTGCTTGGCACAAAGAAGCTAAAGCCACTAGCCCTGTCCATACCAAAGACTTGGACAACAACATAATGTAATCCATTGCATCCTTTAGATATCTTGGTATTTGACTTGACCAGTCCCTCGACTTCCAAGACCACACACAGAAAGTCAGTTCCAAAGTCAACTACCTCTTATTCTGGTTCCAAAAGATATTTCATTTCCTTTCACAACCTGCTAGAGCAGCATTAGGCAAAGTTGCCCTGCTTGCATAACTAGAATACTGCTATCCCTATTCACCACTGCCTTACAGAAAACACTGCTACTTTAGCATCTCTCTCTAATAAAATCTTCCATTTCATCAAATTCCCTCAATGCGATTATCACTGCAGCTCTTTGGAAAAGGCAGATTATTGGCTACTTATTCAAGGCAGAGCCAGCCTCCTTCATGGCTCCCTTTTCTTCAGTCTCCTATGCCAAGACACCCCCCCCCCCAACTATGAGACTAACTTCATCTAACCAGCACTACAGCTTAATAAGTAAATCCACTAATGGCCCTAGTCTCATAACTCCATCCACTAAACTTAACTCCACAGACAATAGCTTCTCTGTTCTTGTCCCTAAACTGTGACAGTCTTTGCCTCCTGCTCTTACTGAACTGTTATTACCTCTTCTTTTATAGCTCTTAGTATTCTACAATTTCTACCCCTTTCACTGCCAAAATTTCCCTCAATGCTTGTCTATACTATGTCTGTTCTTTTGGCTTGGCCACATTTAACTCACTTATAACACCTGTATTATGCATTGGATACTCTGATCCCATTTATTAAAGCTTTTTGTAAATGTATATTTTTACATCTATGTCATGTTATCTCATCACTATGCTGTATAATTTAGCTATACCTTTAATCTTACTTTACTATTATCACTACATATGCAACCTGGGCTGAGCCTGCAAATGTTCTTAATTGATCACCGTTGTGCTGTATCCCAGTAAACAAAATTTATAATTAAATAAAAAGCATAAGCAGATATTTATTAGTTTAGCTGTAATAGCCTCTATGTCTTAATGTATTCCTGATGTGATATTCAGATTGCCAGTAAGGTATATGCATTGTTGTTCATAGGTTCATCGGTATATACTAGACTAATGACCACTAGGGCTTTTATAAGACAATCCATGCAATCCAAATGTATCCTATGGGTTACTTTGCCTTAGAGGCTGTTTTAAGGGGTGCATGCTAGGTAGGGCATGATTTAACTGCTACCTCTGTCAATCAGAGATCTTCTGATTACTGAAGTCTGTATAATAACTGCTTATTCTGTTGACTTCCACACTGTTTCTGACAGATGTTGCATGACATTTTCTGTGCTGTCATTAGCTAGTGTATATATATCAAGAGAATAAAAGTTAGGCAGACAGGAATTCAAATATGATGAAGTGTACATTGTAGAAATGTGAAAAGTAATTTCTGACATACAATAATGGTTTGGTGAAACCAAAAGATGTGACAGTTTGACAGGGAGAGGGCTTTGATCCTCTAAGTGCTGTCATCCCTTTTAATCATATCCAGTTTAATTTACTCTGTGTTGATAACATCTCTTTAAATGTGCACTTTATAAGAACCTTTGTATGACTTCTTTCGTGGCATCAATAGCTAGCACATATGTCAGGAGAATACGAGTTTGGCAGGCAGGGGCTCAAATCCAGTGGCATGTATGTTTGGCAGTGTTACAAACTATCCACAGCTTGTAACAGGTAGGTACAATATGTAATGGGTAATAGAGATTGTATAATAGGTAAGCTGCAGCTTGTCATTACTGTGTACTCTGTCATTATAGTAGAGGGTGGGCTTTGATCCACTTATTGTTGAATGTTGTGCAGAAATACTCAATTGTATGGCATTGCACAGTCATAATGTAATAATGACCCATGTTAAGGTCACAAACTTCCTGGTGACATTATCACAGTACATACATGGGCAAGAAAGTTTCTCCAACCTGGACAAATCATCTCTCTGCAGTGTAATTTGCATAACAGTTGGTGGACGGTATCAAAAGTTTCGTTAAGTTTGCACAGAAGAATGATAATTCTCATCATATAGCACCCAGTGAGAAAAAAAAAATCTTCAAATGTGCTAAAGATGCAGCTTCAGTTGTGCCACTGAGGTGGCCATCAATGCATGACATCAACAACCGCACCATATGGTGATGTTAATAATTGCAGTGCCACAACTTCCAAGTGTCTTTGTAGTTATAACTCGATGTGTACATTGCCAATTCATCAGGGGGAGGATTGTGAGTTCATGACTGTTACATGATGTGAACAGGGTTCATAGTACATAGTATTCCGCAATGTTCTAACATTCCATGGAAATATGTATGTAAGTTTAACCTTATGATAACTTATTCTGTGGTATCACTTGCTAATGTGCTACTGTATAGAATATTAGTTAGGCAGGGATTCAGATCCATGATAGTGTACCTTGTGGAATGCTGATATATTTCATTATCATGTGCTAATAACATGCAACACATGTCTAAAATGCAGCTAATATGATACCTGCATCAGAGAAATTCCATGCCTTAGTCAACTCATACAGTGAATGATGGGTTTTCATGCAGTGGATGATGGGTTTTAATCCCCACTGCTCTGCGTTATGTTATTTCATGTTCATTTGACACTCTTCAACACCATTCTAAAATTCCCATGATGTTTGTAAAGTCGCACCTCATCAGTGTACCTTCTTTTGTGGCTTAGCTTACCAATAGCCATGAATGTACATTATCATTGTGAAAAGTCATGTGTTCAGACTTGCCTATGTGCATTTTGCATTTTTTTGTCCTGCTATCAACTGTTTTTTTCCCCTAAAATGTTTTTTCCAATCATCTCTTTGGTGAGTGCTCTCATGGCATGCCTTGCTAATTCACTCTTCTCCTGAATAATTACTTGAAGAAAATCAAGGACTCAAACACAGGGTCACATTTCATTTGTCCTTCTATCAACTATCCTATTACTCGGAATGTATTTCTCAATCATCTTTTTGATAAGTGCTCCAGTGGCATGCCTTGCTAATACACTGTTCTAGTAACGACATACTTGAAAATAGCGGCAGGTTCAAAAACAGATATGTGCCTTTTTGCTTGTCTTGATCATTCCATTCTCATAAATGCCAATCCCCTCTTTTATAAGAGTTTCTGTGGCATACCTTGCTAATACACTCTTCTAGTGAATATATACTTGAAACAAGTTGGGGGTTTGAACACAGGTACATACAGTTTTTTTTGTCGTGCTATCAAGTGTTCCATTCCCCTGAAATGTGTTTTTCCAGTTACCTTTCCTACCAGTACTTCTGTGACATGATCTGCTAATACAGTGGTCAACAGCATATCAGTGACATAGGCAAAAGGTCAATTTCATTTGTGTTTCTCTTTTACTGCTAGTATGTGTTAAATTCCTGTCAGTGTAAACCATCCTGCAATGAGTTGTGTATATTATGTATGGGATGGTGACATTGTCAAACATAATTATCTTTCTGGACTCTTCTGCCACTCATGTGATGGAAATGTTGGGGCTATGAGCACCTTATGGCTATAATGACTTTGTTGACTGATATGTGCACTTATGCATGGATGTTTAATGTGTTATATGACAGTTACCCTATGACAGATGCAGTGGCCTCCCCTGCTGATCTGGCTCTATGAAACATTGGGTGGTACTTTCTGAAGATAAAGAGCGTAAAGGGTCCATAAGGCTGGCAAACACAAATACTCCAAGGGATTTTCTTGTATGGTTGTAGTGCTCTGAATTGTTTTTAGTGTGTTCATTGAAGTGTTTCATTATGTATCCTGTAACATTCTAATATCCTTTTAAGATGAAAATGTCTTCAGTGAGGTATTTTACACATTCATTTCCACTCTTTCAAAGTGTAGTTATATGCCAAACCAGATTTTTTTTTAAAGTTTCTGTGTTGTGTTTTGATTAAGAGCTTTGCTCATTCTTAATTTAATTATTTCATTCATTGTTAGTGGTTTGTAGAGTTCTGCTGTGTCTTTTCCACTTAGATTTACAGGTAATTACTAGGCTTGCACTCCCAAGAGATCATTGAGGAGTCTAGCCCAGTTTCTCAATTGCTCCAAAGCACTGTCTCATTATGTGATTTGCTCTGGGTCACATGGTAGGAAAATGAGGACTGAGGGTCTCAAACCCTGTACCACAGAAAGTAGCTTGTTAACAACTCATAGTCTTAATCCTCTAAGCTAAATGTCAGATTTATTCTGTATTTTAATTACTTCTTTAAGCACATTGCTAGCATTTGTCAGTCATGTCAGTCATTGGGTTATCATTTCTGTTTAACTGCAGATTATTTCTGAATCTATTCAGGCCTGCTTGTATTACTACAGATGTGCTTATAAAATATTCTTAATCACTTATGTTTCTTACAATTAGATTAGTAATGTGCTTATATTCTATGGTGTAGTATGTTGTAAATCTCTGTTGTATTGCTTTTGTTTTTAATAGTCTTCAGATAGTTTTTTTGTCCATGCTGCTTACTTTATTGCATTTCCCTCTTCTTTTTGTGCTCATTTTTTCTTCTGATGTTATAATAGTATGTCCTTTGTTGACTTTGTTGTCATTTTATATTTTTTCTTCTGTTTTTGACATTTTCATTTTTTAAGTTCTATGGCTATTGGCATTGGTTTTGTTTCTGTACAACTGTTTACAGTGTTGTTTTTCCTGTTGCCTGACTTGAACTGCATTCCTGCTGCTTCAAGGTTGGTCGTCTCCATCTATAAGTTCTTAAACATTTCTTCTGTTTCCTTGATGCTAATAAAATTGAAGGTTACTTCCATTTTTTTTTTACTTCAGAGTTTAGTAACAGCACCCATTTTCTGTAATTTGTCTGTTTACTAAGCAATGTTCTCTTACTAAGTCTTGTATTATGTTCTTTATGCTCTACTGTTTGCATGAGGGTGTACTGTGTGATTTTTGCTGGTGTTTTTATTATATATATATATATATATATATATATATATATATATATATATATATATACCCAAAGTCCTTATTGTCTTGCCTACATAAAAACAGTCACAGGACACACATGTGGCTAAATAAACTAATCCCTTACTCTGACGTGTGCCTATACTTGGGTATAAATTCAAAATTAGTGTGGAGGCATTGTTTATTTTGCAGAATGTAATCATTGTTCAAGTTTTTATGTGGGTAAGACCCAGAGACGTTTTAGAGATCGGATTTATGAGCATTTGTTTGATATCAGACATCTTAAAATAAACACTGCATTGGCTAAACATGTTGCTCAGTATCCTGGGCTTACATTTTGTGGAGTGGAAATGTTACAAAAGAATCCTGGGGGGGTCCTTGGCAAGACTTATTAGAGGTGATTCCTGGAGGAGGTCCTTGGCAAGACTTATTGGAGGTCAAAGAGCTGATATGGCAAATTAGATTACAGGCTCATAATCCCCCTGGGCTCAATGACCATGTTAGTATTGACAGCATTTTAAAACTCAGGCCATATATTGTTAAGATTTATTTAATGACATGATAATTGATTTTTTTCTTATATATTTTATATATGATGTTTACTGAAGTTTTTAGTTTTTATTCTGATTTTTTTTAAGTATACACCTCTTTAAATGTATATTCATGTTCAATTATTTAAATGGAAATAATGGGTCAGATGATTGTGTTGAAGTACTATTTAAATGGATTTTATTGTTTGATGGTTGATTCTGAAGAAGTCTTTTGGTATAACCAGACGAAAGCGCTCACTCCATTGTGTAATAAACATTTTTACTACTTTGAGGTGTGTGGGTCTGCTTGGAACACCTGGACTGTTTGTATCATAATTAGAATAATACAAGTTCTGTCTGAGCTCCTGCTACTGAATTCACATCTTCCATACCAAATATTTCCAGAAATTTCTTCAGAAATCTACCCTCTTTTGTTATATTCTCCCTTCCAGGTCCCCCTGATACTTCCTCACTATTGCAAATCAAATTCCAGGCCCCACATATAAATAATATTCCCTATTGAAAGCTGATTATTTTTCCCAGATTTTTTTAAGCTCCATAATAGCAGTTTTTGGTGAAATATAAATACTTTCCATTGTAATCCGCCTCCCTTGCTAATACCTCTGTACTACCACAAATCTATCATTTTTGTTTTATTTTCCCTTATCTATCACTATTGGAGCCCATGTAGCAGTTAGTATAATTGCTCCCTTTTTCCTCTGTTCCTTATATTCTGCTGAATATCCATTCTGTAATCTTCTCTTTGTCAAATTAACATGCTCATTTATTTCCAAATGCGTCTGCTGCAGAATTGCTATTTGCAGGCTGCATTTCTTAATATGATCCAGTACTGTTTATTTTAATGTATACCTGTCAGACCATTCATATTCCAAGATAATATGGACAGCATAGCCATCATGTATTTCCAGCTTTTGTTACATGCATATACTAATGTTTGGCAGGCTGATCTTTTGTACAGTTGTTTCTTCCTATTTCCATTTGAACCTATGTCACATTTTCAAGACTTTTTTTGTGAAAACCCTTAAACAAAAAACTAAATACAGTCTCCCATCCCCTATTAACTTGGAAAAAACACACCAAACCATGTACATCTTCAAAACATGTTTAACCCTCCAGAAGGTAACAATTGCCCCAAAGCAGTGGTTGCACCTACAGGCATTGTCTAACCTAAAAAATATTTAGCCATTCAAAAGCACATGCTACAACCTGTGCTCCCACTTATACTGATTGTTGTCTGTTCATTTCTAATCTTTATTTCCCTCCTAGATATGAAAAACAGCTAGTATGCTTCCAAAACACATTCGTTTTAAGCACTATAAAAAAGTACACTGGCTATCTTCATGTAAAACTTAATTGTACACTGTTCTATTAACTGCAATAAAGTATTAAGGCTGCTAGGGTGGCTGTTACCTTTATCACTTCCCATAATTTCAAACTTTTTTTCTGAACTGTTTGCCATTGTATCTTTAAATTTTGGATTTCCCTTAGCAAAAAAAATACTCAGAATTCTCAAGGTTACCTACTTGCATCTGCAGACAGCTTGTCTACATGGAAATGTACTCAGCAATGACATTTTGTAAATTTCATTTAGAAACGAATACACAGCTGCCCTCATCTGCTGAAATCTCAACTTCACTGAACATTAGGCAGTGGAAAACAAAAAGCTAATATCTTACCAGTTATAAGAAGCTTAGCATTTCATGGCTTTCATCATTTTGTCTTACTTTTAAAATTTATATGCTTATAAAAACACCTGGGTGGCGCAGCGGTGCAGCGGTTAGCATTGCTGCCTCACAGCAAAAGGTTCTCTGGTTCAGTCCTCAGCTGGGGTGTCTTCTGTGTGGAGTCTGCATGTCCTCCCTGTGGTCGCATGGGTTTCCTCCAGGTGCTCCAGTTTCCTCCCACATCTCAAAGACATGCTGAAGGTAGATTGGATACTCTAAATTGGCCCTAGGCATGAGTGTGTGCATGTGTGTGCCTTCCGTGGAAGGTTGGGTGCCGGGCTGGCAACTCAACACTGTAAAAGCTCCACTGCCAATCATGAGTGGACAGGTGATCCGCTATGGCGACCCCTAACCAGGACACATTCATTTCCACTCTTTACAAAGTGTAGTTATATGCCAAACCAGATTTTTTTTTTTAAGTTTCTGTGTTGTGTTTTGATTAAGAGCTTTGCTCATTCTTAATTTAATTATTTCATTCATAGTTAGTGGTTTGTGGAGTTCTGCTGTGTCTTTTCCACTTAGATTTATAGGTAATTACTAGGCTTGCACTCCCAAGAGATCATTGAGGAGTCTAGCCCAGTTTCTCAATTGCTCCAAAGCACTGTCTCATTATGTGATTTGCTCTGGGTCACATGGTAGGAAAATGAGGACTGAGGGACTCAAACCCTGTACCACAGAAAGTAGCTTGTTAACAACTCATAGTCTTAATCCTCTAAGCTAAATGTCAGATTTATTCTGTATTTTAATTACTTCTTTAAACACATTGCTAGCATTTGTCAGTCATGTCAGTCATTGGGTTATCATTTCTGTTTAACTGCAGATTATTTCTGAATCTATTCAGGCCTGCTTGTATTACTACAGATGTGCTTATAAAATATTCTTAATCACTTATGTTTCTTACAATTAGATTAGTAATGTGCTTATATTCTATGGTGTAGTATGTTGTAAATCTCTGTTGTATTGCTTTTGTTTTTAATAGTCTTCAGATAGTTTTTTTGTCCATGCTGCTTACTTTATTGCATTTCCCTCTTCTTTTTGTGCTCATTTTTTTCTTCTGATGTTATAATAGTATGTCCTTTGTTGAATTTGTTGTCATTTTATATTTTTTCTTCTGTTTTTGACATTTTCATTTTTTAAGTTCTATGGCTATTGGCATTGGTTTTGTTTCTGTACAACTGTTTACAGTGTTGTTTTTCCTGTTGCCTGACTTGAACTGCATTCCTGCTGCTTCAAGGTTGGTCGTCTCCATCTATAAGTTCTTAAACATTTCTTCTGTTTCCTTGATGCTAATAAAATTGAGGGTTACTTCCATTTTTCTTTTACTTCAGATTTAGTAACAGCACCCATTTTCTGTAATTTGTCTGTTTACTAAGCAATGTTCTTTTACTAAGTCTTGTATTATGCTCTTTATGCTCTACTGTTTGCATGAGGGTGTACTGTGTGATTTTTGCTGGTGTTTTTATTATATATATATATATATATATATATATATATATATATATATATATATATACATACCCAAAGTCCTGGTTGTCTTGCCTACGTAAAAAAAGTCACAGGACACACATGTGGCTAAATAAACTAATCCCTTACTCTGACGTGTGCCTATACTTGGGTATAAATTCAAAATTAGTGTGGAGGCATTGTTTATTTTGCAGAATGTAATCATTGTTCAAGTTTTTATGTGGGTAAGACCCAGAGACGTTTTAGAGATCGGATTTATGAGCATTTGTTAGATATCAGACATCTTAAAATAAACACTGCATTGGCTAAACATGTTGCTCAGTATCCTGGGCTTACATTTTGTGGAGTGGAAATGTTACAAAAGAATCCTGGGGGGGTCCTTGGCAAGACTTATTAGAGGTGATTCCTGGAGGAGGTCCTTGGCAAGACTTATTGGAGGTCAAAGAGCTGATATGGCAAATTAGATTACAGGCTCATAATCCCCCTGAGCTCAATGACCATGTTAGTATTGACAGCATTGTAAAACTCAGGCCATATATTGTTAAGATTTATTTAATGACATGATAATTGATTTTTTCTTATATATTTTATATATGACGTTTACTGAAGTTTTTAGTTTTTATTCTGATTTTTTTTAAGTATACACCTCTTTAAATGTATATTCATGTTCAATTATTTAAATGGAAATAATGGGTCAGATGATTGTGTTGAAGTACTATTTAAATGGATTTTATTGTTTGATGGTTGATTCTGAAGAAGTCTTTTGGTATAACCAGACGAAAGCGCTCACTCCATTGTGTAATAAACATTTTTACTACTTTGAGGTGTGTGGGTCTGCTTGGAACACCTGGACTGTTTGTATCATAATTACAATAATACAAGTTCTGTCTGAGCTCCTGCTACTGAAGTCACATCTTCCATACCAAATATTTCCAGAAATTTCTTCAGAAATCTACCCTCTTTTGTTATATTCTCCCTTCCAGGTCCCCCTGATACTTCCTCACTATTGCAAATCAAATTCCAGTCCCCACATATAAATAATATTCCCTATTGAAAGCTGATTATTTTTCCCAGATTTTTTTAAGCTCCATAATAGCAGTTTTTGGTGAAATATAAATACTTTCCATTGTAATCCGTCTCCCTTGCTAATACCTCTGTACTACTACAAATCTATCATTTTTGTTTTATTTTCCCTTATCTATCACTATTGGAGCCCATGTAGCAGTTAGTATAATTGCTCCCTTTTTCCTCTGTTCCTTATATTCTGCTGAATATCCATTCTGTAATCTTCTCTTTGTCAAATTCACATGCTCATTTATTTCCAAATGCGTCTGCTGCAGAATTGCTATTTGCAGGCTGCATTTCTTAATATGATCCAGTACTGTTTATTTTAATGTATACCTGTCAGACCATTCATATTCCAAGATAATATGGACAGCATAGCCATCATGTATTTCCAGCTTTTGTTACATGCATATACTAATGTTTGGCAGGCTGATCTTTTGTACAGTTGTTTCTTCCTATTTCCATTTGAACCTATGTCACATTTTCAAGACTTTATTTGAGAAAACCCTTAAACAAAAAACTAAATACAGTCCCCCATCCACTATTAACTTGGAAAAAACACACCAAACCATGTACATCTTCAAAACATGTTTAACCCTCCAGAAGGTAACAATTGCCCCAAAGCAGTGGTTGCACCTACAGGCATTGTCTAACCTAAAAAATATTTAGCCATTCAAAAGCACATGCTACAACCTGTGCTCCCACTTATACTGATTGTTGTCTGTTCATTTCTAATCTTTATTTCCCTCCTAGATATGAAAAACAGCTAGTATGCTTCCAAAACACATTCGTTTTAAGCACTATAAAAAAGTACACTGGCTATCTTCATGTAAAACTTAATTGTACACTGTTCTATTAACTGCAATAAAGTATTAAGGCTGCTAGGGTGGCTGTTACCTTTTATCACTTCCCATAATTTCAAACTTTTTTTTCTGAACTGTTTGCCATTGTATCTTTAAATTTTGGATTTCCCTTAGCAAAAAATACTCAGAATTCTCAAGGTTACCTACTTGCATCTGCAGACAGCTTGTCTACATGGAAATGTACTCAGCAATGACATTTTGTAAATTTCATTTAGAAACGAATACACAGCTGCCCTCATCTGCTGAAATCTCAACTTCACTGACCATTAGGTAGTGGAAAACAAAAGCTAATATCTTACCAGTTATAAGAAGCTTAGCATTTCATGGCTTTCATCATTTTGTCTTACTTTTAAAATTTATATGCTTATAAAAACACCTGGGTGGCCACAGCGGTGCAGCGGTTAGCATTGCTGCCTCACAGCAAAAGGTTCTCTGGTTCAGTCCTCAGCTGGGGTGTCTTCTGTGTGGAGTCTGCATGTCCTCCTGTGGTCGCATGGGTTTCCTCCAGGTGCTCCAGTTTCCTCCCACATCTCAAAGACATGCTGAAGGTAGATTGGATACTCTAAATTGGCCCTAGGCATGAGTGTGTGCATGTGTGTGCCTTCCGTGGAAGGTTGGGTGCCGGGCTGGCAACTCAACACTGTAAAAGCTCCACTGCCAATCATGAGTGGACAGGTGATCCGCTGTGGCGACCCCTAACCAGGACACATTCATTTCCACTCTTTACAAAGTGTAGTTATATGCCAAACCAGATTTTTTTTTTAAAGTTTCTGTGTTGTGTTTTGATTAAGAGCTTTGCTCATTCTTAATTTAATTATTTCATTCATAGTTAGTGGTTTGTGGAGTTCTGCTGTGTCTTTTCCACTTAGATTTATAGGTAATTACTAGGCTTGCACTCCCAAGAGATCAATGAGGAGTCTAGCCCAGTTTCTCAATTGCTCCAAAGCACTGTCTCATTATGTGATTTGCTCTGGGTCACATGGTAGGAAAATGAGGACTGAGGGACTCAAACCCTGTACCACAGAAAGTAGCTTGTTAACAACTCATAGTCTTAATCCTCTAAGCTAAATGTCAGATTTATTCTGTATTTTAATTACTTCTTTAAACACATTGCTAGCATTTGTCAGTCATGTCAGTCATTGGGTTATCATTTCTGTTTAACTGCAGATTATTTCTGAATCTATTCAGGCCTGCTTGTATTACTACAGATGTGCTTATAAAATATTCTTAATCACTTATGTTTCTTACAATTAGATTAGTAATGTGCTTATATTCTATGGTGTAGTATGTTGTAAATCTCTGTTGTATTGCTTTTGTTTTAATAGTCTTCAGATAGTATTTTTGTCCATGCTGCTTACTTTATTGCATTTCCCTCTTCTTTTTGTGCTCATTTTTTCTTCTGATGTTATAATAGTATGTCCTTTGTTGAATTTGTTGTCATTTTATATTTTTCTTCTGTTTTGACATTTTCATTTTTTAAGTTCTATGGCTATTGGCATTGGTTTTGTTTCTGTACAACTGTTTACAGTGTTGTTTTTCCTGTTGCCTGACTTGAACTGCATTCCTGCTGCTTCAAGGTTGGTCGTCTCCATCTATAAGTTCTTAAACATTTCTTCTGTTTCCTTGATGCTAATAAAATTGAGGGTTACTTCCATTTTTCTTTTACTTCAGATTTAGTAACAGCACCCATTTTCTGTAATTTGTCTGTTTACTAAGCAATGTTCTTTTACTAAGTCTTGTATTATGCTCTTTATGCTCTACTGTTTGCATGAGGGTGTACTGTGTGATTTTTGCTGGTGTTTTTATTTTATATATATATATATATATATATATATATATATATATATATATATATACCCAAAGTCCTGGTTGTCTTGCCTACGTAAAAAAAGTCACAGGACACACATGTGGCTAAATAAACTAATCCCTTACTCTGACGTGTGCCTATACTTGGGTATAAATTCAAAATTAGTGTGGAGGCATTGTTTATTTTGCAGAATGTAATCATTGTTCAAGTTTTTATGTGGGTAAGACCCAGAGACGTTTTAGAGATCGGATTTATGAGCATTTGTTAGATATCAGACATCTTAAAATAAACACTGCATTGGCTAAACATGTTGCTCAGTATCCTGGGCTTACATTTTGTGGAGTGGAAATGTTACAAAAGAATCCTGGGGGGGTCCTTGGCAAGACTTATTAGAGGTGATTCCTGGAGGAGGTCCTTGGCAAGACTTATTGGAGGTCAAAGAGCTGATATGGCAAATTAGATTACAGGCTCATAATCCCCCTGAGCTCAATGACCATGTTAGTATTGACAGCATTGTAAAACTCAGGCCATATATTGTTAAGATTTATTTAATGACATGATAATTGATTTTTTCTTATATATTTTATATATGACGTTTACTGAAGTTTTTAGTTTTTATTCTGATTTTTTTTAAGTATACACCTCTTTAAATGTATATTCATGTTCAATTATTTAAATGGAAATAATGGGTCAGATGATTGTGTTGAAGTACTATTTAAATGGATTTTATTGTTTGATGGTTGATTCTGAAGAAGTCTTTTGGTATAACCAGACGAAAGCTCACTCCATTGTGTAATAAACATTTTTACTACTTTGAGGTGTGTGGGTCTGCTTGGAACACCTGGACTGTTTGTATCATAATTACAATAATACAAGTTCTGTCTGAGCTCCTGCTACTGAAGTCACATCTTCCATACCAAATATTTCCAGAAATTTCTTCAGAAATCTACCCTCTTTTGTTATATTCTCCCTTCCAGGTCCCCCTGATACTTCCTCACTATTGCAAATCAAATTCCAGTCCCCACATATAAATAATATTCCCTATTGAAAGCTGATTATTTTTCCCAGATTTTTTTAAGCTCCATAATAGCAGTTTTTGGTGAAATATAAATACTTTCCATTGTAATCCGCCTCCCTTGCTAATACCTCTGTACTACTACAAATCTATCATTTTTGTTTTATTTTCCCTTATCTATCACTATTGGAGCCCATGTAGCAGTTAGTATAATTGCTCCCTTTTTCCTCTGTTCCTTATATTCTGCTGAATATCCATTCTGTAATCTTCTCTTTGTCAAATTCACATGCTCATTTATTTCCAAATGCGTCTGCTGCAGAATTGCTATTTGCAGGCTGCATTTCTTAATATGATCCAGTACTGTTTATTTTAATGTATACCTGTCAGACCATTCATATTCCAAGATAATATGGACAGCATAGCCATCATGTATTTCCAGCTTTTGTTACATGCATATACTAATGTTTGGCAGGCTGATCTTTTGTACAGTTGTTTCTTCCTATTTCCATTTGAACCTATGTCACATTTTCAAGACTTTTTTTGTGAAAACCCTTAAACAAAAAACTAAATACAGTCCCCCATCCACTATTAACTTGGAAAAAACACACCAAACCATGTACATCTTCAAAACATGTTTAACCCTCCAGAAGGTAACAATTGCCCCAAAGCAGTGGTTGCACCTACAGGCATTGTCTAACCTAAAAAATATTTAGCCATTCAAAAGCACATGCTACAACCTGTGCTCCCACTTATACTGATTGTTGTCTGTTCATTTCTAATCTTTATTTCCCTCCTAGATATGAAAAACAGCTAGTATGCTTCCAAAACACATTCGTTTTAAGCACTATAAAAAAGTACACTGGCTATCTTCATGTAAAACTTAATTGTACACTGTTCTATTAACTGCAATAAAGTATTAAGGCTGCTAGGGTGGCTGTTACCTTTTATCACTTCCCATAATTTCAAACTTTTTTTTCTGAACTGTTTGCCATTGTATCTTTAAATTTTGGATTTCCCTTAGCAAAAAAATACTCAGAATTCTCAAGGTTACCTACTTGCATCTGCAGACAGCTTGTCTACATGGAAATGTACTCAGCAATGACATTTTGTAAATTTCATTTAGAAACGAATACACAGCTGCCCTCATCTGCTGAAATCTCAACTTCACTGAACATTAGGCAGTGGAAAACAAAAAGCTAATATCTTACCAGTTATAAGAAGCTTAGCATTTCATGGCTTTCATCATTTTGTCTTACTTTTAAAATTTATATGCTTATAAAAACACCTGGGTGGCCACAGCGGTGCAGCGGTTAGCATTGCTGCCTCACAGCAAAAGGTTCTCTGGTTCAGTCCTCAGCTGGGGTGTCTTCTGTGTGGAGTCTGCATGTCCTCCCTGTGGTCGCATGGGTTTCCTCCAGGTGCTCCAGTTTCCTCCCACATCTCAAAGACATGCTGAAGGTAGATTGGATACTCTAAATTGGCCCTAGGCATGAGTGTGTGCATGTGTGTGCCTTCCGTGGAAGGTTGGGTGCCGGGCTGGCAACTCAACACTGTAAAAGCTCCACTGCCAATCATGAGTGGACAGGTGATCCGCTGTGGCGACCCCTAACCAGGACACATTCATTTCCACTCTTTACAAAGTGTAGTTATATGCCAAACCAGATTTTTTTTTTAAAGTTTCTGTGTTGTGTTTTGATTAAGAGCTTTGCTCATTCTTAATTTAATTATTTCATTCATAGTTAGTGGTTTGTGGAGTTCTGCTGTGTCTTTTCCACTTAGATTTATAGGTAATTACTAGGCTTGCACTCCCAAGAGATCAATGAGGAGTCTAGCCCAGTTTCTCAATTGCTCCAAAGCACTGTCTCATTATGTGATTTGCTCTGGGTCACATGGTAGGAAAATGAGGACTGAGGGACTCAAACCCTGTACCACAGAAAGTAGCTTGTTAACAACTCATAGTCTTAATCCTCTAAGCTAAATGTCAGATTTATTCTGTATTTTAATTACTTCTTTAAACACATTGCTAGCATTTTTCAGTCATGTCAGTCATTGGGTTATCATTTCTGTTTAACTGCAGATTATTTCTGAATCTATTCAGGCCTGCTTGTATTACTACAGATGTGCTTATAAAATATTCTTAATCACTTATGTTTCTTACAATTAGATTAGTAATGTGCTTATATTCTATGGTGTAGTATGTTGTAAATCTCTGTTGTATTGCTTTTGTTTTAATAGTCTTCAGATAGTTTTTTGTCCATGCTGCTTACTTTATTGCATTTCCCTCTTCTTTTGTGCTCATTTTTCTTCTGATGTTATAATAGTATGTCCTTTGTTGAATTTGTTGTCATTTTATATTTTTTCTTCTGTTTTTGACATTTTCATTTTTAAGTTCTATGGCTATTGGCATTGGTTTTGTTTCTGTACAACTGTTTACAGTGTTGTTTTTCCTGTTGCCTGACTTGAACTGCATTCCTGCTGCTTCAAGGTTGGTCGTCTCCATCTATAAGTTCTTAAACATTTCTTCTGTTTCCTTGATGCTAATAAAATTGAAGGTTACTTCCATTTTTCTTTTACTTCAGATTTAGTAACAGCACCCATTTTCTGTAATTTGTCTGTTTACTAAGCAATGTTCTTTTACTAAGTCTTGTATTATGGTCTTTATGCTCTACTGTTTGCATGAGGGTGTACTGTGTGATTTTTGCTGGTGTTTTTATTATATATATATATATATATATATATATATATATATATATATATATATATACACATACCCAAAGTCCTGGTTGTCTTGCCTACGTAAAAAAAGTCACAGGACACACATGTGGCTAAATAAACTAATCCCTTACTCTGACGTGTGCCTATACTTGGGTATAAATTCAAAATTAGTGTGGAGGCATTGTTTATTTTGCAGAATGTAATCATTGTTCAAGTTTTTATGTGGGTAAGACCCAGAGACGTTTTAGAGATCGGATTTATGAGCATTTGTTAGATATCAGACATCTTAAAATAAACACTGCATTGGCTAAACATGTTGCTCAGTATCCTGGGCTTACATTTTGTGGAGTGGAAATGTTACAAAAGAATCCTGGGGGGGTCCTTGGCAAGACTTATTAGAGGTGATTCCTGGAGGAGGTCCTTGGCAAGACTTATTGGAGGTCAAAGAGCTGATATGGCAAATTAGATTACAGGCTCATAATCCCCCTGAGCTCAATGACCATGTTAGTATTGACAGCATTGTAAAACTCAGGCCATATATTGTTAAGATTTATTTAATGACATGATAATTGATTTTTCTTATATATTTTATATATGACGTTTACTGAAGTTTTTAGTTTTATTCTGATTTTTTAAGTATACACCTCTTTAAATGTATATTCATGTTCAATTATTTAAATGGAAATAATGGGTCAGATGATTGTGTTGAAGTACTATTTAAATGGATTTTATTGTTTGATGGTTGATTCTGAAGAAGTCTTTTGGTATAACCAGACGAAAGCGCTCACTCCATTGTGTAATAAACATTTTTACTACTTTGAGGTGTGTGGGTCTGCTTGGAACACCTGGACTGTTTGTATCATAATTACAATAATACAAGTTCTGTCTGAGCTCCTGCTACTGAAGTCACATCTTCCATACCAAATATTTCCAGAAATTTCTTCAGAAATCTACCCTCTTTTGTTATATTCTCCCTTCCAGGTCCCCCTGATACTTCCTCACTATTGCAAATCAAATTCCAGTCCCCACATATAAATAATATTCCCTATTGAAAGCTGATTATTTTTCCCAGATTTTTAAGCTCCATAATAGCAGTTTTGGTGAAATATAAATACTTTCCATTGTAATCCGCCTCCTTGCTAATACCTCTGTACTACTACAAATCTATCATTTTGTTTTATTTTCCCTTATCTATCACTATTGGAGCCCATGTAGCAGTTAGTATAATTGCTCCCTTTTCCTCTGTTCCTTATATTCTGCTGAATATCCATTCTGTAATCTTCTCTTTGTCAAATTCACATGCTCATTTATTTCCAAATCGTCTGCTGCAGAATTGCTATTTGCAGGCTGCATTTCTTAATATGATCCAGTACTGTTTATTTTAATGTATACCTGTCAGACCATTCATATTCCAAGATAATATGGACAGCATAGCCATCATGTATTTCCAGCTTTTGTTACATGCATATACTAATGTTTGGCAGGCTGATCTTTTGTACAGTTGTTTCTTCCTATTTCCATTTGAACCTATGTCACATTTTCAAGACTTTTTTTGTGAAAACCCTTAAACAAAAAACTAAATACAGTCCCCCATCCACTATTAACTTGGAAAAAACACACCAAACCATGTACATCTTCAAAACATGTTTAACCCTCCAGAAGGTAACAATTGCCCCAAAGCAGTGGTTGCACCTACAGGCATTGTCTAACCTAAAAAATATTTAGCCATTCAAAAGCACATGCTACAACCTGTGCTCCCACTTATACTGATTGTTGTCTGTTCATTTCTAATCTTTATTTCCCTCCTAGATATGAAAAACAGCTAGTATGCTTCCAAAACACATTCGTTTTAAGCACTATAAAAAAGTACACTGGCTATCTTCATGTAAAACTTAATTGTACACTGTTCTATTAACTGCAATAAAGTATTAAGGCTGCTAGGGTGGCTGTTACCTTTTATCACTTCCCATAATTTCAAACTTTTTTTTCTGAACTGTTTGCCATTGTATCTTTAAATTTTGGATTTCCTTAGCAAAAAAATACTCAGAATTCTCAAGGTTACCTACTTGCATCTGCAGACAGCTTGTCTACATGGAAATGTACTCAGCAATGACATTTTGTAAATTTCATTTAGAAACGAATACACAGCTGCCCTCATCTGCTGAAATCTCAACTTCACTGAACATTAGGCAGTGGAAAACAAAAAGCTAATATCTTACCAGTTATAAGAAGCTTAGCATTTCATGGCTTTCATCATTTTGTCTTACTTTTAAAATTTATATGCTTATAAAAACACCTGGGTGGCCACAGCGGTGCAGCGGTTAGCATTGCTGCCTCACAGCAAAGGTTCTCTGGTTCAGTCCTCAGCTGGGGTGTCTTCTGTGTGGAGTCTGCATGTCCTCCTGTGGTCGCATGGGTTTCCTCCAGGTGCTCCAGTTTCCTCCCACATCTCAAAGACATGCTGAAGGTAGATTGGATACTCTAAATTGGCCCTAGGCATGAGTGTGTGCATGTGTGTGCCTTCCGTGGAAGGTTGGGTGCCGGGCTGGCAACTCAACACTGTAAAAGCTCCACTGCCAATCATGAGTGGACAGGTGATCCGCTGTGGCGACCCCTAACCAGGACACATTCATTTCCACTCTTTACAAAGTGTAGTTATATGCCAAACCAGATTTTTTTTTTAAAGTTTCTGTGTTGTGTTTTGATTAAGAGCTTTGCTCATTCTTAATTTAATTATTTCATTCATAGTTAGTGGTTTGTGGAGTTCTGCTGTGTCTTTTCCACTTAGATTTATAGGTAATTACTAGGCTTGCACTCCCAAGAGATCATTGAGGAGTCTAGCCCAGTTTCTCAATTGCTCCAAAGCACTGTCTCATTATGTGATTTGCTCCGGGTCACATGGTAGGAAAATGAGGACTGAGGGACTCAAACCCTGTACCACAGAAAGTAGCTTGTTAACAACTCATAGTCTTAATCCTCTAAGCTAAATGTCAGATTTATTCTGTATTTTAATTACTTCTTTAAACACATTGCTAGCATTTGTCAGTCATGTCAGTCATTGGGTTATCATTTCTGTTTAACTGCAGATTATTTCTGAATCTATTCAGGCCTGCTTGTATTACTACAGATGTGCTTATAAAATATTCTTAATCACTTATGTTTCTTACAATTAGATTAGTAATGTGCTTATATTCTATGGTGTAGTATGTTGTAAATCTCTGTTGTATTGCTTTTGTTTTAATAGTCTTCAGATAGTTTTTTTGTCCATGCTGCTTACTTTATTGCATTTCCCTCTTCTTTTTGTGCTCATTTTTTTCTTCTGATGTTATAATAGTATGTCCTTTGTTGAATTTGTTGTCATTTTATATTTTTTCTTCTGTTTTTGACATTTTCATTTTTTAAGTTCTATGGCTATTGGCATTGGTTTTGTTTCTGTACAACTGTTTACAGTGTTGTTTTTCCTGTTGCCTGACTTGAACTGCATTCCTGCTGCTTCAAGGTTGGTCGTCTCCATCTATAAGTTCTTAAACATTTCTTCTGTTTCCCTGATGCTAATAAAATTGAAGGTTACTTCCATTTTTCTTTTACTTCAGATTTAGTAACAGCACCCATTTTCTGTAATTTGTCTGTTTACCAAGCAATGTTCTTTTACTAAGTCTTGTATTATGCTCTTTATGCTCTACTGTTTGCATGAGGGTGTACTGTGTGATTTTTGCTGGTGTTTTTATTTTATATATATATATATATATATATATATATATATATATATATATATATATATATACATACCCAAAGTCCTGGTTGTCTTGCCTACGTAAAAAAAGTCACAGGACACACATGTGGCTAAATAAACTAATCCCTTACTCTGACGTGTGCCTATACTTGGGTATAAATTCAAAATTAGTGTGGAGGCATTGTTTATTTTGCAGAATGTAATCATTGTTCAAGTTTTTATGTGGGTAAGACCCAGAGACGTTTTAGAGATCGGATTTATGAGCATTTGTTAGATATCAGACATCTTAAAATAAACACTGCATTGGCTAAACATGTTGCTCAGTATCCTGGGCTTACATTTTGTGGAGTGGAAATGTTACAAAAGAATCCTGGGGGGGTCCTTGGCAAGACTTATTAGAGGTGATTCCTGGAGGAGGTCCTTGGCAAGACTTATTGGAGGTCAAAGAGCTGATATGGCAAATTAGATTACAGGCTCATAATCCCCCTGAGCTCAATGACCATGTTAGTATTGACAGCATTGTAAAACTCAGGCCATATATTGTTAAGATTTATTTAATGACATGATAATTGATTTTTCTTATATATTTTATATATGACGTTTACTGAAGTTTTTAGTTTTTATTCTGATTTTTTAAGTATACACCTCTTTAAATGTATATTCATGTTCAATTATTTAAATGGAAATAATGGGTCAGATGATTGTGTTGAAGTACTATTTAAATGGATTTTATTGTTTGATGGTTGATTCTGAAGAAGTCTTTTGGTATAACCAGACGAAAGCGCTCACTCCATTGTGTAATAAACATTTTTACTACTTTGAGGTGTGTGGGTCTGCTTGGAACACCTGGACTGTTTGTATCATAATTACAATAATACAAGTTCTGTCTGAGCTCCTGCTACTGAAGTCACATCTTCCATACCAAATATTTCCAGAAATTTCTTCAGAAATCTACCCTCTTTGTTATATTCTCCCTTCCAGGTCCCCCTGATACTTCCTCACTATTGCAAATCAAATTCCAGTCCCCACATATAAATAATATTCCCTATTGAAAGCTGATTATTTTTCCCAGATTTTTAAGCTCCATAATAGCAGTTTTGGTGAAATATAAATACTTTCCATTGTAATCCGCCTCCTTGCTAATACCTCTGTACTACTACAAATCTATCATTTTTGTTTTATTTTCCTTATCTATCACTATTGGAGCCCATGTAGCAGTTAGTATAATTGCTCCCTTTTTCCTCTGTTCCTTATATTCTGCTGAATATCCATTCTGTAATCTTCTCTTTGTCAAATTCACATGCTCATTTATTTCCAAATGCGTCTGCTGCAGAATTGCTATTTGCAGGCTGCATTTCTTAATATGATCCAGTACTGTTTATTTTAATGTATACCTGTCAGACCATTCATATTCCAAGATAATATGGACAGCATAGCCATCATGTATTTCCAGCTTTTGTTACATGCATATACTAATGTTTGGCAGGCTGATCTTTTGTACAGTTGTTTCTTCCTATTTCCATTTGAACCTATGTCACATTTTCAAGACTTTTTTTGTGAAAACCCTTAAACAAAAAACTAAATACAGTCCCCCATCCACTATTAACTTGGAAAAAACACACCAAACCATGTACATCTTCAAAACATGTTTAATCCTCCAGAAGGTAACAATTGCCCCAAATCAGTGGTTGCACCTACAGGCATTGTCTAACCTAAAAAATATTTAGCCATTCAAAAGCACATGCTACAACTTGTGCTCCCACTTATACTGATTGTTGTCTGTTCGTTTCTAATCTTTATTTCCCTCCTAGATATGAAAAACAGCTAGTATGCTTCCAAAAAACATTTGTTTTAAGCACTATAAAAAAGTGCACTGGCTATCTTCATGTAAAACTTAATTGTACACTGTTCTATTAACTGCAATAAAGTATTAAGGCTGCTAGGGTGGCTGTTACCTTTTATCACTTCCCATAATTTCAAACTTTTTTTCTGAACTGTTTGCCATTGTATCTTTAAATTTTCGATTTCCCTTAGCAAAAAAATACTCAGAATTCTCAAGGTTACCTATTTGCATCTGCAGACAGCTTGTCTACATGGAAATGTACTCAGCAATGACATTTTGTAAATTTCATTTAGAAAGGAATACACAGCTGCCCTCATCTGCAGAAATCTCAACTTCACTGAACATTTGGCAGTGGAAAACAAAAAGCTAATATCTTACCAGTTATAAGAAGCTTAGCATTTCATGACTTTCATCATTTTGTCTTACTTTTAAAATTTATATGCTTATAAAAACACCTGGGCGGCCGCAGCGGTGCAGCGGTTAGCATTGCTGCCTCACAGCAAAAGGTTCTCTGGTTCAGTCCTCAGCTGGGGTGCCTTCTGTGCGGAGTCTGCATGTCCTCCCTGTGGTCACATGGGTTTCCTCCAAGTGCTCCAGTTTCCTCCCACATCTCAAAGACATGCTGTAGGTAGATTGGATACTCTAAATTGGCCCTAGGCATGAGTGTGTGCATGTGTGTGCCTTCCGTGGAAGGTTGGGTGCCGGGCTGGCAACTCAACATTGTAAAAACTCCACTGCCAATCATGAGTGGACAGGTGATCTGCTATGGCGACCCCTAACCAGGACACATTCATTTCCACTCTTTCCAAAGTCTAGTTATATGCCAAACCAGATTTTTTTTAAAGTTTCTGTGTTGTGTTTTGATTAAGAGCTTTGCTCATTCTTAATTTAATTATTTCATTCATTGTTAGTGGTTTGTGGAGTTCTGCTGTGTCTTTTCCACTTAGATTTATAGGTAATTACTAGGCTTGCACTCCCAAGAGATCAATGAGGAGTCTAGCCCAGTTTCTCAATTGCGCCAAAGCACTGTCTCATTATGTGATTTGCTCTGGGTCACATGGTAGGAAAATGAGGACTGAGGGACTCAAACCCTGTACCACAGAAAGTAGCTTGTTAACAACTCATAGTCTTAATCCTCTAAGCTAAATGTCAGATTTATTCTGTATTTTAATTACTTCTTTAAACACATTGCTAGCATTTGTCAGTCATGTCAGTCATTGGGTTATCATTTCTGTTTAACTGCAGATTATTTCTGAATCTATTCAGGCCTGCTTGTATTACTACACATGTGCTTATAAAATATTCTTAATCACTTATGTTTCTTACAATTGCATACAATTAGATTAGTAATGTGCTTATATTCTATGGTGTAGTATGTTGTAAGTCTCTGTTGTATTGCTTTTGTTTTTAATAGGCTTCCGATAGTTTTTTTGTCCATGCTGCTTACTTTATTGCATTTCCCTCTTCTTTTTGTGCTCATTTTTTCTTCTGATGTTATAATAGTATGTCCTTTGTTGACTTTGTTGTCATTTTATATTTTTTCTTCTGTTTCTGACATTTTCATTTTTTAAGTTCTATGGCTATTGGCATTGGTTTTGTTTCTGTACAACTGTTTACAGTGTTGTTTTTCCTGTTGCCTGACTTGAACTGCATTCCTGCTGCTTCAAGGTTGGTCGCCCCCATCTATAAGTTCTTAAGCATTTCTTCTGTTTCCTTGATGCTAATAAAATTGAAGGTTACTTCCATTTTTTTCTTACTTCTGAGTTTAGTAACAGCACCAATTTTCTGTAATTTGTCTGTTTACTAAGCAATGTTCTTTTACTAAGTCTTGTATTATGCTCTTTATGCTCTACTGTTTGCATGAGGGTGTACTGTGTGATTTTTGCTGGTGTTTTTATTATATATATATATATATATATATATATATATATATATATATATATATATATACCCAAAGTCCTGGTTGTCTTGCCTACATAAAAACAGTCACAGGACACACATGTGGCTAAATAAACTAATCCCTTACTCTGATGTGTGCCTATACTTGGGTATAAATTCAAAATTAGTGTGGAGGCATTGTTTATTTTGCAGAATGTAATCATTGTTCAAGTTTTTATGTGGGTAAGACCCAGAGACGTTTTAGAGATCGGATTTATGAGCATTTGTTAGATATCAGACATCTTAAAATAAACACTGCATTGGCTAAACATGTTGCTCAGTATCCTGGGCTTACATTTTGTGGAGTGGAAATGTTACAAAAGAATCCTGGGGGGGGGTCCTTGGCAAGACTTATTAGAGGTGGTTCCTGGAGGAGGTCCTTGGCAAGACTTATTGGAGGTCAAAGAGCTGATATGGCAAATTAGATTACAGGCTCATAATCCCCCTGGGCTCAATGACCATGTTAGTATTGACAGCATTTTAAAACTCAGGCCATATATTGTTAAGATTTATTTAATGACATGATAATTGATTTTTTTCTTATATATTTTATATATGACATTTACTGAAATTTTTAGTTTTTATTCTGATTTTTTTTTAAGTATACACCTCTTTAAATGTATATTCATGTTCAATTATTTAAATGGAAATAATGGGTCAGATGATTGTGTTGAAGTACTATTTAAATGGATTTTATTGTTTGATGGTTGATTCTGAAGAAGTCTTTTGGTATAACCAGACGAAAGCGCTCACTCCATTGTGTAATAAACATTTTTACTACTTTGAGGTGTGTGGGTCTGCTTGGAACACCTGGACTGTTTGTATCATAATTAGAATAATACAAGTTCTGTCTGAGCTCCTGCTACTGAATTCACATCTTCCATACCAAATATTTCCAGAAATTTCTTCAGAAATCTACCCTCTTTTGTTATATTCTCCCTTCCAGGTCCCCCTGATACTTCCTCACTATTGCAAATCAAATTCCAGGCCCCACATATAAATAATATTCCCTATTGAAAGCTGATTATTTTTCCCAGATTTTTTTAAGCTCCATAATAGCAGTTTTTGGTGAAATATAAATACTTTCCATTGTAATCCGCCTCCCTTGCTAATACCTCTGTACTACCACAAATCTATCATTTTTGTTTTATTTTCCCTTATCTATCACTATTGGAGCCCATGTAGCAGTTAGTATAATTGCTCCCTTTTTCCTCTGTTCCTTATATTCTGCTGAATATCCATTCTGTAATCTTCTCTTTGTCAAATGTACATGCTCATTTATTTCCAAATGCGTCTGCTGCAGAATTGCTATTTGCAGGCTGCATTTCTTAATATGATCCAGTACTGTTTCTTTTAATGTATACCTGTAAGACCATTCATATTCCAAGATAATATGGACAGCATAGCCATCATGTATTTCCAGCTTTTGTTACATGCATATACTAATGTTTGGCAGGCTGATCTTTTGTACAGTTGTTTCTTCCTATTTCCATTTGAACCTATGTCACATTTTCAAGACTTTTTTTGTGAAAACCCTTAAACAAAAAACTAAATACAGTCCCCCATCCACTATTAACTTGGAAAAAACACACCAAACCATGTACATCTTCAAAACATGTTTAACCCTCCAGAAGGTAACAATTGCCCCAAATCAGTGGTTGCACCTACAGGCATTGTCTAACCTAAAAAATATTTAGCCATTCAAAAGCACATGCTACAACTTGTGCTCCCACTTATACTGATTGTTGTCTGTTCATTTCTAATCTTTATTTCCCTCCTAGATATGAAAAACAGCTAGTATGCTTCCAAAAAACATTCGTTTTAAGCACTATAAAAAAGTGCACTGGCTATCTTCATGTAAAACTTAATTGTGCACTGTTCTATTAACTGCAATAAAGTATTAAGGCTGCTAGGGTGGCTGTTACCTTTTATCACTTCCCATAATTTCAAACTTTTTTTTCTGAACTGTTTGCCATTGTATCTTTAAATTTTGGATTTCCCTTAGCAAAAAAATACTCAGAATTCACAAGGTTACCTACTTGCATCTGCAGACAGCTTGTCTACATGGAAATGTACTCAGCAATGACATTTTGTAAATTTCATTTAGAAAAGAATACACAGCTGCCCTCATCTGCAGAAATCTCAACTTCACTGAACATTTGGCAGTGGAAAACAAAAAGCTAATATCTTACCAGTTATAAGAAGCTTAGCATTTCATGGCTTTCATCATTTTGTCTTACTTTTAAAATTTATATGCTTATAAACACACCTGGCCGGCCGCGGCGGTGCAGCGGTTAGCATTGCTGCCTCACAGCAAAAGGTTCTCTGGTTCAGTCCTCAGCTGGTGTGCCTTCTGTGCGGAGTCTGCATGTCCTCCCTGTGGTCGCACGGGTTTCCTCCAGGTGCTCCAGTTTCCTCCCACATCTCAAAGACATGCTGTAGGAAGATTGGATACTCTAAATTGGCCCTAGGCATGACTGTGTGCATGTGTGTGCCTTCCGTGGAAGGTTGGGTGCCGGGCTGGCAACTCAACACTGTAAAAACTCCACTGCCAATCATGAGTGGACAGGTGATCCGCTATGGCGCCCCCTAACCAGGACACACACACACACACACACACACACACACACACACACACACACACACACACACACAAACACACACACACACACACACACACACACACCTACTTGGGAAGCTTGAACTTTCAAAACTGTGAACTTCATATGCTCAAGACCATAACATCAAAGTTCGAAACTTCAATAAAAAAAAGTGTGTTTATGAGAGAGACAAGCCCCCTGCACCCCCCACACACCCTGCTAATTAAAAATACCAACTCCAAGATTGCACTACAGTGAAGAGAATGGTAAATTTTCTGTTACATGCTGTACAACAATCTCCATTTAAACTGTTCAAAGTTTCAAAGCTTCGATCTTCAACCATATAAAGTTTGAGCTTCCCAAGTAGATCCATAGCGGTGTATGTATCCTAATTTCTTTATTCTTTTTCCTTCGGTAAGAAGTAGGTGATTATTTTTCCCTTTTATCTTTCTTCTCTGTGAAGTTGGAGAAGTCATATGGATTTTAATTGACTTCCACACCTGCATGGAGAAGTGGTAGAATAATATTTTGTTGGTTTTGTAGTACTTCATCAAGTGGCATTACACTGTCATTTTGTATTCACAGTCTGTGTTATGTGGCTTCATTAGAAGCAGATCTGTTTTACTCTGGCTTGTTATTGTTTTCTTTTTTTTTGCTTTTTTTTCTGGATTGCTTGGGGTTATCTGCTCAATTAACAATGAGCATGCAGATTGCTTTGTCCAATCAGCATGCACACTTTTGAATAGGCATGACATTTTATTGTATGATTTTGCACTGAAATTAAAATAAGAAAACAAAGCTGAAACTGTAAAAATAATAAAAATAAAAAAAACAATTTGACTATGTATGGAAGCAAAATTGTATTTCCTAAATGGCATCTGGTAATAAATGAGTGCCAAAAAAACACACACAAACACCAAGTATATGCATTGAAGCAGTAAGCATGAAAAGTCGCAATGTAAGAGCAAGAGAATAATGTTGCAGGATATGCAGTACAATGAGTCATTGTGTGGGTTGCAGGATATGTAATACATGAGTCACTGTGTGAGAATGTTTTTTAACAGAAAAAAGTTCACAAAAACAGACAATGAATATGTTAGAGACTGACAGTGCTGTGAAACCTGAAATGCCTGTGAATTTTGTACATATCACTTGCATGAATACCATGAATATTGTACAAAGTAAATTCAGATGCAGGAGCCACAAAGTAATAAAAAATGTGCTAAAATATCTGAGAATATGATTGAAAAAATCCTAGAAAGAGGAAATGCATAAATATGTTGTGTTTAAGCTTGATACTGGAGCTGAGTGTAATATAATGTCTGGGTCTACCTTCAGAAGTATGGTGCTGAAGTGAATGTGTCTGATTAGGACCTTTTGTCTTGTTTGCAGCATGAAATAAAGCCAGTGGGTTAACCCTGCTTTCAGTGTGCTCAACATAATCCAAGTCATATGAATATAAAATGAATATAAAATGCAAATTGTAGTCATTGTGAACATAATGCAATTAATTTTGTGGACAGCTCACACTCACTGAAAATACGGTCTTGAAAAAATAGCCAAACCAGGAACTGTGCCCACTGTCGTCTCCGTTGAAATAACCACAAAATGTAACAAGCTCTTAAGCACTGTTAACTTGGTTTAATCCATAGGTAAAATAACAGCATATAAAATGACAGCATATAAAATGAATGGAAACACAACTTAGCGCTTTCACCCTCCTATTGAGGGCATCATCAGAGTTGTGTATAAAAAATACGTTGAAGTTTAAATAACGTCCTTGAAAAACACACCTCCTAACAAACACCAATCAAATTAATCTATTCAAACAGTAGGTCGTTTGAAATTCTTGTATAGTGATCTATGTAATACAAAAGTGTTACAAAAAAACTTCTATAAAATCACACCACATCATAGACTATTACATTTACACTGTTATTAAAAATAATAAACTAACAAAAAATAATGAATAAATCCAATAAAATGTAATTTGTATAAATACTGTAACACCTAACAAAAGAATAGTAGTATGGTAATAAGGTTAAGCACTAATACCAAACAACAGTGTGTGTTACAATTAATGTTAATATGTATTCCTATTGTATTGTCAATGCCCTATATTTCAACAAACTTGCTAATGAAATGTGTTCATTAATCCCTGGTGGTCTCGAGGCATTCAGCCTAAGTTGCCATATAACCTCTTTTACCTCCAGTAATAACTTTTCATCACCCCCATTGTCTCTATAGGGAATTCTATCAATAATAAAAAACAAGAATTTTTTAAAATTGTCACATCTAATACTGTGAGTGTATAGTGCACTTGCTGTTTTCTTGTTTTTAATATCCCTAACATGTTCTAAGATTCTCAATCTCAGCTTTCTAATGGTTTTACCCACATAGAATGTATTACATGACAAACATGTAGCCAAGTACACCACCATCCTAGTATTACAGTTAACTTGCCCTGGACTAGCTATAGTTTTATTGTAGTTGTGCACTGAAACATATGGCCCATTATTAATGTACTTACACGTACTACAAAATCCACATTTATTCATCATGCAATGTTTATATGGAACCTGTAAGTTAGTACTTTCCATATATTGTTTCAAATTTCTACCCCTACTAAATGTGAATGAAGGCAAGACTCCAACTGTGCTTGTAATGTCCGATGAAAGGGACCCTATCCAAATATCTTGAATAATGTGCATAATGTTAGCGCTGTCCTCATTAAATGGTAATATCATAGATGGACCTGATTTATTAGTTATCTCTTTCCTATTCTCCACTATCAACCCTGCTGTTAAAATAGGTTAATAAATCGTCTCTCTTTTAACCATAATTTCTTCTTTAATACTCAATAAGATATCGTTAGGGTAGCCCCTTTCATGAAACATGTCAATCAGTTTATTTATCTCAATGTTGTATGTAGTATTATCACTAATTAACCTGGAAAGTCTTACCATTTGTCCTTTAATGATGTTCTTTTTTTGAAAGTAGGGGTGACAACTTTCAAAATGAAGAAATGAATTCGAGTAGGTTTTCTTACGAAAAATGCTTGAATTAAGTCTGTTGTTTAATCTGTCCTTAATTAGCATTATATCTAGAAATTCACATTTGTCATGTTGCACATTGTATGTAAACTTAAGAAATGATGTACTTTTATTTAGAGATTCGACAAAATAGGCTATATCTTCCTCTTTACCCTTCCAAAATATCAAAATGTCATCCAAAAGGCGTACATATAACGCTATATCCTTGTAAAATTTGGATGACATCACATGTTCATTTTCCCAATCTATTAAAACCAAATTGGCATATAATGGGGCACATTTTGCCCCCATTGCCACACCTGTGTTTTGTTTAAAAATCCCTTCAAAACTAACATAATTGTTGTTCAATACTATTTCAATTAAGTCAACTAATAGGTTTTGTTTCACTATATGATGTGTAGACAATCTGTGTAAGCTGTTTCTAAACATATTTACCCCTCGGTCATTGGGGATAACCGTAAATAAGTTCACTACATCAATGGTTAGAAAGATGTAATTTTCTTCCCATTGAGTGTTCCTAATGATATCCAAGCAATGCCAGGAGTCCTTTAACACATGTACAGTTTTCTGATATATATTCTTACAGTGAAAATCAACATAAGCTGCAAGCGTCTCAGTCTTAGATCTTTTAGCTGAAACTATTGGACGGAAGGGGGGGTTTATGTCCGATTTATGTATTTTTGGTATCCCAAATATAGATGGAATAACTGGGGAATTCACAACTAAAAAATCGTGTTCTTCCTTATCTAGAATACCTTCCAAAAACCATTCGTAAATTTGCCAGTCTATTTTTGTATATGCTTTATACACGTCGTATCTAGACACTCTAAGATACGTAGATGTATCATTAAGCAGTACCAACATACTACTGATGTAATCAGTGGTGTTCATAATCACCACCCCCCCTCCCTTGTCCGGTTTCATTACTCTGTACATGTTGGTGGAAGTTAGTTCCTGCAAACAAAACCTTTCACCCTGTGTAAGGTTGTCTTGATAATCATACTTAAATTTGAAGTGTCTTCTCAAGAATGTTTCACATATTTGTTCAAAAATGTGAATGTTAGCATTGGAAGGGGGGATAAAAGTACTCTTCCTTTTCAATTTGGGTGTATACAACAACATTACACTGTTTTGCTTAGCAAAAAACATTTTCAAATTAAGTTCCCTCACATACAATTTCAAAGAAATCAAAATTTTAACTAAATCATGCCTAAAACAGGGAACGAAAGAAAATCCTTTAACAAACAAACTAATAAATTCATTATTAAAAGTGTTTTCACTAAAATTGTAAATGCAGAAATTGCCCTTTTTAATAACATCACATGTTAGCAATCGGTCATCACTAGCATTTTCACCACCAAATAATTCCACATTCGTAGTTGTGTCAATATTGTCAAAACAAGTTTCACTAGGAGAAACAACCTGTATTGTATCAATAAAATTCTCAACTGTACAATCACTTAATGTCGAAAGACCACAACTAGTATTACTATCTAACTGCATAGTATTACAAAATCCATCAATCACTTCACCCCCTTCCGTCCAATAGTTTCAGCTAAAAGATCTAAGACTGAGACGCTTGCAGCTTATGTTGATTTTCACTGTAAGAATATATATCAGAAAACTGTACATGTGTTAAAGGACTCCTGGCATTGCTTGGATATCATTAGGAACACTCAATGGGAAGAAAATTACATCTTTCTAACCATTGATGTAGTGAACTTATTTACGGTTATCCCCAATGACCGAGGGGTAAATATGTTTAGAAACAGCTTACACAGATTGTCTACACATCATATAGTGAAACAAAACCTATTAGTTGACTTAATTGAAATAGTATTGAACAACAATTATGTTAGTTTTGAAGGGGATTTTTTTAAACAAAACACAGGTGTGGCAATGGGGGCAAAATGTGCCCCATTATATGCCAATTTGGTTTTAATAGATTGGGAAAATGAACATGTGATGTCATCCAAATTTTACAAGGATATAGCGTTATATGTACGCTTTTTGGATGACATTTTGATATTTTGGAAGGGTAAAGAGGAAGATATAGCCTATTTTGTCGAATCTCTAAATAAAAGTACATCATTTCTTAAGTTTACATACAATGTGCAACATGACAAATGTGAATTTCTAGATATAATGCTAATTAAGGACAGATTAAACAACAGACTTAATTCAAGCATTTTTCGTAAGAAAACCTACTCGAATTCATTTCTTCATTTTGAAAGTTGTCACCCCTACTTTCAAAAAAAGAACATCATTAAAGGACAAATGGTAAGACTTTCCAGGTTAATTAGTGATAATACTACATACAACATTGAGATAAATAAACTGATTGACATGTTTCATGAAAGGGGCTACCCTAACGATATCTTATTGAGTATTAAAGAAGAAATTATGGTTAAAAGAGAGACGATTTATAAACCTATTTTAACAGCAGGGTTGATAGTGGAGAATAGGAAAGAGATAACTAATAAATCAGGTCCATCTATGATATTACCATTTAATGAGGACAGTGCTAACATTATGCACATTATTCAAGATATTTGGATAGGGTCCCTTTCATCGGACATTACAAGCACAGTTGGAGTCTTGCCTTCATTCACATTTAGTAGGGGTAGAAATTTGAAACAATATATGGAAAGTACTAACTTACAGGTTCCATATAAACATTGCATGATGAATAAATGTGGATTTTGTAGTACGTGTAAGTACATTAATAATGGGCCATATGTTTCAGTGCACAACTACAATAAAACTATAGCTAGTCCAGGGCAAGTTAACTGTAATACTAGGATGGTGGTGTACTTGACTACATGTTTGTCATGTAATACATTCTATGTGGGTAAAACCATTAGAAAGCTGAGATTGAGAATCTTAGAACATGTTAGGGATATTAAAAACAAGAAAACAGCAAGTGCACTATACACTCACAGTATTAGATGTGACAATTTTAAAAATTCTTGTTTTTATTATTGATAGAATTCCCTATAGAGACAATGGGGGTGATGAAAAGTTATTACTGGAGGTAAAAGAGGTTATATGGCAACTTAGGCTGAATGCCTCGAGACCACCAGGGATTAATGAACACATTTCATTAGCAAGTTTGTTGAAATATAGGGCATTGACAATACAATAGGAATACATATTAACATTAATTGTAACACACACTGTTGTTTGGTATTAGTGCTTAACCTTATTACCATACTACTATTCTTTTGTTAGGTGTTACAGTATTTATACAAATTACATTTTATTGGATTTGTTCATTATTTTTTGTTAGTTTATTATTTTTAATAACAGTGTAAATGTAATAGTCTATGATGTGGTGTGATTTTATAGAAGTTTTTTTGTAACACTTTTGTATTACATAGATCACTATACAAGAATTTCAAATGACCTACTGTTTGAATAGATTAATTTGATTGGTGTTTGTTAGGAGGTGTGTTTTTCAAGGACGTTATTTAAACTTCAACGTATTTTTTATACACAACTCTGATGATGCCCTCAATAGGAGGGTGAAAGCGCTAAGTTGTGTTTCCATTCATTTTATATGCTGTCATTTTATATGCTGTTATTTTACCTATGGATTAAACCAAGTTAACAGTGCTTAAGAGCTTGTTACATTTTGTGGTTATTTCAACGGAGACGACAGTGGGCACAGTTCCTGGTTTGGCTATTTTTTCAATTTTGTGGACACTTTGTTAAATAACCAGTACAATGAGTATGTGGAAGAACATAAGTCACATGTCCACAGAGATAACTATCATAATTCACATATCAGCAGAGGCAGTCAGTACACGTGAGCTAATAGCCCATTTTGTGAGCGAGTTCAGTGTTTACCCTAAAACAATAAAAAACAGTCAGAATCAGTCAAAAAAATCTGAACTGAATGGAAAGCAGAATTATAGAAAAAAGTGTCTTTTGTCAGCACCACAACAAATGCAGAAGCATAGTATGCAATGCAACAAAAAAGTTGGTAGACTAGAAAACTATTCTGATTTGTTTGAGATTCTAGGTTGGTTGAAAACAAAATATTACATGAAACTGTCACCAGAGGTTGTACCAATAATACAGCCAATGCTGTTGTTGTTTGTCTTTCGGCTTTTCCCGGTAAGGGGTCGCCACAGCGGAACTCCGGTCCGCTAATGATTGGCAGTAGATTTTTACGAAACGCTGAGGTGCCAGTTTGACGCCCAACCTTCAATGAAGGCACGCCCATTTACACACGCATGTCTTTCGAACACTACCCAACCACGGGGATGACATGCAGACTCCACACAGAAGGCACTCCCAAGCCCAGCCAAGAATTGAACAGGAGAACCTCTTGCTGTGAGGTAACAACACTACTACCGTACCACCACAGCATATCTACAGAGTTCCAATAGCTCTGAGAGAAAACAGAGCAAAAGCTTAAATATATAGAGCAGCTAGGGAGTGACTGTTAAACAAGCTGAGCCTACAGAATGGATGATAGCATAGTAACTTTTGTGAAACTAAACAAAGTCAGATTCTGTATAAACATACAAGACCTTAGGAAATGAATTCTGAAGGTACATTTTCCTGTGCAGACAGTGGAAAGAATAAGTTAGAGGTACTATGCATAATGCTAACATCTTTTCAGTGCTGGATCCTATCAAGCTAGAAGAAGCTAGCTCAGATATATGTAATTTTATCATACCATTGCCATACAGATGAGGCTGGTCAGACTTATGAATTAATAATTATCCAGGTCAGTTGAAAACCCACCTTAGTGCAGAGGTATGATTGATGCTGTTTTCTTTTGTGCAGCACAAAACTTGTTTGGAGGCACTGTAGGGGTGGTTTGATGGGTCATTTTCCAGGTTGGTCAGAATACAGCCTGGTATGATATCTGGCCACAAAGAAGAAGAAGTGATTTTGACCTTGGAAACTGCTTTGAGAACATGTTCTTGGGAGATTAGAGGGAGGTATAGATGCAGGTATGTGATCTCTGATGGTAGGGGGATGAGGGATAAAGTTAGAGCTAATTGTATCCACTAGTAGACAGGCTATCTCCTCAGGTTTAGAGTATGTGATACCATTTGCTATTAGCTCTCTACAGTGCTGGCCATTGTTTCTGAAGTTTCTAACGTGGTTTAAGAAGGCTTTATGGTTGTCTTTTTCCTGGCTGGCTATTTTTACCTCATAGCTAGCTTTGGCTGATTTGATCAGGAACTGTAATTCCTTGATAAGTTTAGCAAGAGTATTTTTGGCATCTTGATAGTTACATTTATTGTTGCATGCAATTTATTTTCTTTTATTGTAGATCCTTTTTATATTTGGATTCCAATGTAGGGGGTTATTTTTAAATATGGTATTAGCTTCGAAAGGGAACATATGCACCTTTGTAGCTATTCACATGTGCATCGAATTTGAGCGTAAAGGATTCTGCATACCCAGTGGAATGATTAGGTTGGAGGGGGGTATTGAATTTAGCCAGGTCATCACTCCATTTTAAAAGATTAGCCTTTTCATAATCTCTGTCTACCTTGGTAGTTGAGGATGCTTCCATTTTCAGTCGTATGGTGAATGTGGCTAATTTACAGTCAGACTGATAAAGGAAGATGTTACAACTGGTGGGGAACACAGCTGTCTGATACTGATGAGGACCAAGTATAGGACTTTGCCTCCCCTAGTTGAAGTGCGGACTAACCGGTCCTCAGAGTTTGTATTTATGAAGTCCATAAATCTGTGGGCATACATGTTAGGGAATGTATAAGTCTCCCAGCTGATGGAGGGTAACTGACATCTCCTAGAAAAATGGCGTTTGGCCTAATGCATAGGGACTCCATACTAGTCAGGTAAGAGGTATGGGCCAATTGGGACATAGAGTGAGATCCTACAGTTAACTATGATGTGATAAGAAATTTTGTTAATGGTGAGATGAACGTGGTGGAGTTCCAGGTTGTTAACCTACTCAATGAGCCTGGAGGTCCTTTAGTGGCTTAGTTTAGAGTGGTGGTCCTGAATGCATGGTAGGTGTTGAAACCCTGTACTGATGCAGTGCTTATAATGGTCATAGAAAAGGTATCCGTGATGATGCCTATATTAATGAATTCCAGGGTAAGCAGTGCATGCAGGGACTGAAGTTTTTTGTTGAGGCTCCTAACATTGAGTAGAAATACCATTATGTTAACTGGAATTTGTTTTAAGTCAGAAGCTTTTGAAAACTGACCTTCCCTAAATAAAGGAAATATGGGGATAAACAAGATTTTAGCCAATAAATCAGTATAAGCATTAAGACCAATTTACATCATGAGAAAAAAATATGTGTCTCTCACCCACAGTCAAAATAAACAAAGGAATTATATACACAAGCACCTCTAACACAGCGTGTATACCACTTTAAAATAGGAAGTGTGATGTATGTACTTTGTTTTTTCTGGATGATGCAAATGATGCATTTCTGACAAAATATGTGTGGCATCAGACACTTACTAATTCCAAAATATTTCCATGGAATCTGTCTGTTTTTTCTTTGTTTTTGTTTTTATTTTTTTCATTTCTTGTATCTTTCTTGCCTTTATGCAGCACTTATTCCTGACTGTTCAAAATTAAATTACATCATTTGACTTGGTAAGGGATGAGACTGAATGTTTATGTCAAGCTTAGCCACCCTGGAGAAGGGCATGGGATACTTTTTAAAGAACGGGCATGAGACAGGCTACTGGATGGTAGCTGGAGGGCAGGACAAGATCAAACTGACATTATGAACGGTGATTCTCTTTTCTTCCATATCCCAAATATCACCACCTCTTTAGTCATGTATATGACATCCACTCTCTAGCTTTTGCCTATCATAAAGGAGGAATGCCAGTCTTAGAAAAAATGACCACAAGATCACTGTATCACTGGACAGGGAAGGCCCACCTGTAGGATTACAGCAGGATTCAGCCAGACACCTGCCTGACTAAAGAAGGTAGTGAAGGGGAGCTCAGCAGTTTTAGAAGTAATAGACCATATGGTTACTGTCTCCCTGGAGAGAGATGGTCCACCTGCAGGGTCACAGCAAGTTTTGGATAAACCTTACATGAACTCCAAGAAGAGCTAAACCCAAACATAAAACTACTGTTCAATCTCAGCCTTACTACAGGATATGTACCCAAAGAGTGGCGTACAGCAACAGTGGTCCCTCTCCACAAAGGTGGTGCCTCAACGGACCCTGGAAACTATCGCCCCATAAGCCTGACTAGCTTGGTCTGCAAAGCTATGGAAAGGATCATCATGGACCTCATAAATAAAGATATTGGGGACCTACAGACACTGGATCCTACCCAGTTTGGCTTTGTTAAGGGAAGATCCTGCCTCTTAAACCTGGTTGACTTCTTTGAAACAGTCACCAAGGCCATTGACGAAGGGAAGGTGGTCCACACAGCCTATCTGGACCTTGCAAAAGCCTTCGATACAATACCCCACTCAGGCATTATAGATAAGCTCACCAGCTTAAATATAAACCCCTATGTCACTAGATGGGTTGCAAACTGGCTCAAGGACAGAACCCACATGGTTAGAATTGCTGGTGCCATGTCAGACTCCAAACCAGTTACAAGTGGCGTCCCACAAGGCTCAGTCCCGGGACCTCTCTTGTTTGGTATATATTTCTCGGAGGTACAGGCCAACACGGAAGGACTGTGGCTGACCAAGTTCGCAGATGACTGCAAACTGGGCGCCATAATCGACTCTCCAGCCAACACAAGCATCCTCCAAAAGGGCCTCGTAGAAACAGACAACTGGTGCCAGAGACATGGCCTCAAGCTAAACACCAAAAAGTGTATAGTCATCCCCTTTGGCAAAAACAAAGTGCCCACAAATTAGGGACCTGGGGACCCAAGTTGATAGCAATCTCTCATTTGACAACCACATGGCCAAAGTGGTTAGAAAAACATTTTATATAGCCCACCTAATCATGAAGGGATTCACATCTAGATTAGGGGAGGTCATCGTGCCTCTTTACTCATCCCTCATCAGGCCCATAATTGAGTACAATGCCCCTTTTGGGATGTACCTTACCAAACACCTGCAGCAACTGGAAAGACCCCAAAAGTACCTCACCAAGAGGATCAAAGGGCTCAAACAGATGCCATATGCTGCCCGGTTAAAGAAACTCCAGCTCTACTCAGTGGCATACCGCCTGCTCAGAGGTGACCTGTGCCTGGCGTATAAGGCCATGTCCAACCCAGAATTAAGGGACATGCTGCACCTCTAAAAATCCAAATCCCATCGAGCTACACTCGAGACTTGAACCTCAGCACTGAAATAAATAGGACATGCTGGAGGGACAGATTCATAACCCAGAGGCTCCCTTCACTCTGGAATAAAATCCCAGTCCAGGTTAGGCAGAGTCCCTCATTGACTCTTTTCAAGAGGAATCTTGATGAGTGGATGGGAGATCGTAGGTTTACCCCGGGTATCACTTCTGTGTCACTGTTAGACAGAGGCACAGTATACTAACCTCGAAAAAGGGCATAGCAAAATTAATTTAAAATGGGTGGCGAAAGCCAAACATACTCTGGCTAGGCTTATAAATGCCCTAGGGCAGATAGCCTAGTATGAACCTATGAACCTATGAACCTATAATAATGTGTGTAAGAGAGGAATGCATGGGTTAATAAGGGAATAGGCTGATATCAGTTGCAGAAATGTAAGGGGCCAAAATAATTAAATTATCTCATAGGAATCTTAGTCTTACCAGGGCACATCTGTGTTGCCTATGATAATATCTTGCTTTATGTCTCCTACATCAGTCTAAAGCATACTTATTAGAAATTTAAAAAGGGTAATTGTGAAGTGGAGTTCAGGGAAGAGTTAAGACAAGCACTGGGTGGCAGTGAAGAGTTACGGAATAGCTGGGTAACTACAGCAGAGCTAGTAAGGGAGATGGCTAGAAAGGTGCTTGGTGTGACATCTGGAATGAGGAAGGAGGACAAGGAGACCTGGTGGTGTAATGAAGAAGTACAGGAGAGTATACAGAGAAAGAGGCTGGTGAAGAAGAAGTGGGATTGTCAGACAGATGAAGAAAGTAGACAAGAGTATAAGGAGATGAGGTGCATGGCAAAGAGAGAGGTGGCGAAGGCTAAAGATAAGGTGTATGAAGAGTTATATGAAAGGTTGGACAATAAGGAGGGAGAAAAGGACCTGTACCAATTGGCTAGACAGAGGGACCGAGCTAGGAAAGATGTGCAGCAGGTAAAGGTGATAAAGGATAATGAGGGAAACGTACTCACAAGTGAGGAGAGTATGTTCAGCAGATGGAAAGAGCACTCTGAGGGGCTGATGAATGAAGAGAATGAGAGGGAGAGAAGGTTGGATGGTGTGCAGATAGGGAATCATGAAGTGCAGTGGATTAGCAAGGAGGAAGTAAGGATAGCTATGAAGAGCATGAAGAATGGAAAGGCTGTTGGTTAAGATGACATGCCTGTGGAAGCATGGAGGGGTTTAGGGGAAATGGCAGTGGAGCTTTAACTAGATTGTTTAATGAAATCTTGGAAAGTGAGAGGATGCAGACGAATGAAGAAAAAGTGTTTTGATACCGATTTTTAAGAATAAGGGTGATGTGCAGAGCTGTAGTAACTACAGAGGGATAAAATTGATCGGTCACAGCATGAAGTTATGGGAAAGAGTAGTGGAAGCTAGGTTAAGAATGGAGGTGATGATTAGTGATCAGCAGTATGGTTTCATGCCAAGAAAGAGGACTACAGATGCGATGTTTGCTCTAAGAGTGTTGATGGAGAAATACAGAGAAGGTCAGAAGGAGTTGCATTGTGTCTTTGTGGACTTAGAGAAAGTATAAGACAGGGTGCCTAGAGAGGAGTTGTGGTATCATATGAGGAAGTCAGGAGTGTCAGAGAAGCATGTAAGAGTGGTACAGGATATGTATGAGGGTAGTGTGACAGCGGTGAGGTCTGCGGTGGGAGTGATGGATGCGTTTAAGGTGGAGGTGGGATTACATCAAGGATCAGCTCTGAGCCCTTTCTTATTTGAAATGGTGATGGGCAGGTTGACAGACGAGATCAGACAGGAGTCCCCATGGACTATGATGTTTGTAGATGACATTGTGATATGTAGTGAGAGTAGGGAACAGGTGGAAGAGACCCTGGAGAGATGGAAATATGCTCTAGAGAGAAGAGGAATGAAGGAGGTCAGCAGGACTAAGACAGAATATATGTGTGTGAATGAGAGAAAGGATAGAGGAATGGTGAGGATGCAGGGAGTAGAGGTGGTGAAGGTGGATGAGTTTAAATACTTGGGATCAACAGTTCAGAGTAATGGTGAGTGTGGAATAGAGGTGAAGAAGAGAGTACAGACAGGGTGGAGTGGGTGGAGAAGAGTGTGAGGAGGGATTTGTGGCAGACGAGTACCAGTAAGAGTGAAAGGGAAGGTCTACAAGAGGGTAGTGAGACCAGCTATATTATATGGGTTGGAGACAGTGGGATTGACAAAAAGGCAGGTGTCAGAGCTGGACGTGGCAGAGTTAAAGATGTTAAGATTTGCACTGGGTGTGACGAGGGTGGACAGGATTAGGAATAAGTATATTAGAGGGTCAGCCCAGGTTGGAAGGTTTCGGGACAAACCAGAGAGGCAAGATTACGTTGGTTTGGACATGTGCTGAGGAGGGATGCAGAGTATATTGGGAAAAAGATGCTAAGGATGAAGCTGCCAGGTAACAGGAAAAGAGGAAGGCCTAAGATAAGGTTTATGGATGTGGTGAGAGAGGACATGCAGGTGGTTGGTATGACAGAGCAAGATGCAGAGGACAGGAAAAAATGGAAACAGATGATCCACTGTGGCGACCCCTAATGGGAGCAGCCGAAAGAAGAAGAAGAAGATTTTAAATTTAAAGCAGACTAGAATCAGCATGTAATGGCTACAAAAAATTCTTAAGTATGTGTTGCTTGTCATGAAAATAACCAAAAAATCTGTTCCACAACACTAAGAATTTGCATGTGTCTGTCAAATGCTGTAAAAAGCAACATTGCCAATGCTTAAAAGCTGACTTACTTGATCTATAGTATGTGAGTCAACCATGAACATCTCCCTTAAAGTGTATCACTGTAAATAAAGACACTATATCAAGGGTTACCATATAGGTTTCCTGCATCACCTCAAAGTCTCGTGTACACTTAAACAAATCAGTCAGAAAATGTTCTGTATCTCTTAAAATATGCTGTATATTATTAATCTTAGGTCGCAAGAATTTCTCTAAGCATATTGAGACTGATTCTGTGTACCAGTTCCTTCCAGATACTATCGGGCGCATAGGGGGACACTTTACACTTTTATGAATTTTAGATAACCCTTGAATGACCGGGGTAGTGGGATG
Organism: Protopterus annectens; assembly: GCF_019279795.1. Taxonomy (NCBI): domain Eukaryota; kingdom Metazoa; phylum Chordata; order Ceratodontiformes; family Protopteridae; genus Protopterus; species Protopterus annectens. The sequence continues at coordinate 397,327,368 of NC_056727.1, forward strand.
TTCAATAACAAAATAATCTAACATAGCCTTGCTAATCAACCCATTCTGCCATATCTCCTTTAATTTAGTGACCACCTTACTGGACATCTGTTTAACTTGATGAACTTTAATTTTCACATAAAATTTTTTGTCATTCAACATTTCATGCATCATTCTATTATATGCAACTGTATTTAAGACTACAATAGGGCCGCCTTTATCGGCAGATCTTATAACAATGTCTTCATTCTTTTGCAGATTTTTTTCAAAGCAAGATGTTCTTGCTTCCTTAAATTAAACCCATATTTATTCCTGTTATAACTTTCAGCAGCTGTCTTGTAAAAATCATCTATGCAAAGTTGCTCAAAAGCATTTAATAAAGGGTTTAGTTGTGGTACATACAGACTAGGTTTCCTAAAAGTATTGACACTAGTACTAATAACATTTTTAGCTTCATTATGTAACAATTTCAACATCACATTTCTAGTAAAACACTTGATGTCAAAAATAGCATCTATTAAATCACGGTACCTTGTGGGAATGTATGTGAGTCCCTTTTGTAAAATACTGAGTTCATTCTCATTTAAAACATAATCAGAAAGATTCCACGCTAGCCTTCCTTGAAGAAGGCCTTCTTTATATTCCCCTGGTTCGTCATTTGGTCATCTGTCTTTCTTTTCTGTTGACTTCTGCTCCTTCCTCTCAGGCGCTGATCTTTCACCCTGTTTAAATCCCTCACAGGAAAAGGAAAGGACAGCTGACATTGCCCTAAAGGGAATTTAGTGTTCAAGTCAATTCCTCTGGAAGGCGTCATCTTCTCAGCTGACTGATGAACCATTGCTTTTACTTCAAATGTCTTCTGTCTAGCTCCTGTTTCATTTGAAGCTATAAAATGTGAATTTATTGAAGAAACAGTAGCCGTTGAACTAGTGGTGTTATCCTCAATGCCGGTCAGCATTGTAATGGCTGTGATGTCACTCGTGGGCATGCCCTCACTGTCAATCACAGTTGCAGCTTGTAAATCATGGGCTTCCTCTGAGGTCGTTCTTGGCTCATTCGAAATGCCTCTGCTTTCTGAGAACCTGGGCCAGGAAAAAATATGCCCATATTCAAAATCATGACAGTCTCGGACTATTTTCAATTTTTTTTTTGGTCAGCTTATGCTCATAAGCTGATATAGTGTCCAGAGTATCTAGCAAATATTTACCCACTAGATTAGTTTCAAAAAGGTAAAGCAGTTCAGCATATTTTGTTTCAGCTGACAGAGTTTATGCCTGTATCTCTTTCTCTGTTGCTGAAATCAACAGTTTACGATAAGAGGTACTGGCAGCTAAATTCACTTTCTGCCAGCCAGCAAGTAACTCCTGGTCACAGTTCACATAAGAAGGCATTTTTAAAATTTTAAGGCCTCTTGGAACATGGTCTTCTAGGAGGCAAACTTCCATATGAAACTTTTCAAATTATGCTCGTTTCAACTTAAACAAATCTTTCTCTAGAGCTAGCAACTGTGAGTTCTGTCTGAGAGCAAGTTTGCTATCCAGCAGGTAACATAATGGTGAAAAGTTAAATGGGGGAGCTCATCAACAATACCAGAATGAGGAAGAGTGCCAAAGGTTTTTTCCAGATCCTAGAAGGTAGAATAATGTCTTAGCTCTTATCAAGGGCATCAGGAAATTTGTCACAGAACTCCACTAGATTAAGTAAGCAGGACCTACCTTCCACAAACCAAATTCATTGGTGTTGAGGGCTTATAGATTACTTGTGACATTATTTATAAGCTCTATTATTTATTATTATTTATTATTGATAATATGTTGCATGATCATACAGGTAATACTGGTCAGACTGACTGGCCTCTAGTTCCCAAGGTCAGTTGTAGAATCATCTTTGTGGAGGGGCACTACAATAGTCCATCAGTCTTTAGGCACAAACCCAGTGGAGAAGCAAAGATGCAATAACTTAGGGTCAGTAAGATAATGTTTTGTGCTGACAAAGAGGTAACTTGTTGAAATTGTGGGAAGCCAGAGAGTTGGCATTTTTGGTTTTAAAATGTATGGATAGGACATGTTCAGAAGTAATTTTAGCAGGTGGGTGGGAATTTGAAATAATTTGTGAAACAATGGCAGGGAGGGGCTGTAATAGTAATTAAATTTGTCTGCTAATATATCAGCAATATATTCAGGGTCACACTAGATAGTGTCATTTGAACCAGTTCTGTGACAATATTGAGCTTTGTCACCAAGTTTTTACATTGTTAGAAAAGGCATCATGGCTATCCTTAAAGAGGGTAACAAAATTTAGGTCATAGCTAGCCCTAAAATGTTTGATAGTACATCTAATCTTTTTGCAACTCAGTTTGAAATCCTTTTATCACTGGCAGGATTTGAACTTATTTCTTACAGTGACAATTTTCTCTCTAGTTATATGGTTTGCTGACTCTGTAATTCCTCCATTTGGATTTATTTTTGAGTTTACCATCATACTTATAATGGATGGGAATTGAGGTTTCAATGTAGGAAAAATTACAACAAAATATAGAGGTCTATATCGTGGTTTTGGCAGTGATGTTCTCATAAGGAAAGCTTTTGAATTTCCTTAGGTCATCAGAGACCAGTTAGAGGTTAGCCCTAGAGAAGTCTCTGAATACAGTGGGATAAGTTAGAGGTATAGGTTTAGTTCTTAGGCACTTGATTTATAGCACTGAACAATGTCAATTTGATGTAAAACAGATGAGAATTTGTTAAACTGTAATATCTGGGAGATTGACTCTGCCTAAAAAGGTACCATGGGGCTAACAAATGGTGAAGCCAACATGTGAAAGCCCTGAAGGAAGACATGCAGGCCATTCCTGGCAAAGCAAGCAAGATGTAACCATTGGACAGGGAGTCTATTCCACAGATAGGGGAGTCTTTGGGACACAAATCTATAGCACCAACAAGCAAGATTATGTTGTAATCATAGGTTCATAGATTACTATTATGCCTTGTGGGCCATTTTAAGCCTATCCAATTACTCCAGGTGAGAATCAACCCCCACATCTTGTGTCTGTAAGGCAAACATCTTAACCATTATGCCCACCTCCTCAGATCCCATGCTGAAGCACATAGAGTGACACCAATTACAGAACCAGTTATTGAAACCAATTAGTTTTGTTTAAACTGTGGTATCGCCGGTGATGACAAAATGCTGCACAAAACTAGCTTGTTCATTGACTTATTCATGTTCATTGAGAACTCAGTCATGTCTGTCCGAAGCTCCCAACAGGATGAGCTCCTAAGGTCATTCACTTCCATGCGGGTTTTTCTGTTTATTCATCTCCTTGGAAATTAGTATCTATATAAATTGGTATAAGGTTATATTAAATGTCTCCTTATTTTTACATAAGATGTAATACTTATTTATCTTTTTGAAATTAATTTTGTATGTTTTGTCCTTACTGTAATTACATGTCAGGCTGACACAAAATAATTGTGCAGTGTGCTGGAGGCATTCTTGAACAATTCTGAAACTTAAAGAACATGTCAACAAAACAATCTACCAGCAGTGAAGTGGCTGTGCTAGAACAAACCTTGAAGGACAAAATTTATGCACTGAAAGTTTTGTTTTCTTGGAATTAGTTACTATGTCACAATTACATCTGCAAGAAATAAACATGGACACTCCTTTGTTACTATGGGCTAACATAACCAGTCATATCTGATTTGTCTAATAAAGTAAATATTTGCAAATACAACACAAAGTAGGTTGAGTCTATGATACTGTAAAGGGCACTGTATTCTTGATTTTAGAGAAATTGTACCATCTTGTCTCTATGCAATAGAATGGAAGGTATATTATGCACAATAAACTGACAATATATCTGAAACTTCAGAATGTTGTTCTCACTTGTGCATCAGAAAATTCTAACAGATGACGCTGTCATTTGTTTACAGTTCAGGAATCTAGAAGCACACTAAACTGGTGAGGAAGAAAAAGGGCACTAGAGAAAATTTTGATTTATAGATGGCCTGGCAGTAGTCATAAAAACAAATGAAGAAACCATGGCAGAGCAGCCTGAGAGAAATATGCAAAGACATTTGAGCTCTGGGATCAAAAATATGAGGTATTGATCCTACTGTACAGCTCATTCTTCATGATATATCCCCTGAAGCCATGCTTTGGAAAGGGCATAGTAGTGATGGAGGCACTTGATAAAGGTTGACTCAAAAGGCTATTCCTCAGAATGGGTGCAGACAAGGATGAATATATATGTGCAGCACTGGTGGTCATTCTTCAGAAAGGACGCAGACAAAATTAATGGACTGCATACAGCACTGAAGGTCATGCCTCAGAAAGAGTATAGACTAGATGGATATTTGTATAAAATTGGAGGACATGTTTAAGAAAGAATGGATGGACTCCATGCACAATTAAAGGCCATACCTCAGTAAACACATGAGCTGGAAACAATCTGTAGTTGAAGGCATGATTCACATAGGACTTAAGACACTCTACAGCTAAATAAGACTATAGCAAAAGTAGTTTGAAAAATAACTGAAAATAGATACATATGCATGTCAAATGAAAAGGCAGACTGGGGACATGATATAAATATATAAATATCAGGAGGCACTGAACAATTTATATTTACTAATAAATTGTTGACTACACTGCCTTCTCTTCCTTTATGTTGATGACCTAATCTCTAAATATAACCTCATTTGCAAGCTGTCTCACTATCTTAAGGGAACACACACACACACACACGTGTGTGTGTGTGTGTGTGTGTGTGTGTGTGTGTGTGTGTGTGCAGATATGCTCATAGGACCCCATAAAAGTAGAATCAATAAAGTCTACTGTCCCCTATAGTACTAACATAAAGCAAGTCAAATTATTTAAATGCATAGTCTATATTAATACCAAACACAGAGACACTAAAAACTTTGGCGTTTGATCAACCATGGCCCCAGACTCCAGTACCACATCACACACTGTCGGTAATTGCACATTTCTCCTAAAATCATAAAGGAGAAACAAACTTGTCCAGAGTATTCCATGTATGTCCACAAACTCCAGCATCATTGTGTTTCATTTCCCGAAGCCACTGTTCCATCCATCCATATCCAGTTTTATTCTAGCCACTGTACTCTGCTTGCGATTCTATCCACCCTTCAAAATTAAACGTAATCCCAAAACAGATTTGAGACTACTCAGAACATCTACCGTCACAAAATCATCTCTAATCGCACAATACACTCATCCCTCCGTGCGGATCACTTTTTCACTATAGTAGGTCCAAATTTATGAAGGTTAATTTAGTGCGATTCCTTCTCATATCTCAGACCTCCCCACATTTACAACTTTAAAAAACTAAAACAATAAGTAAAAATGATACACAGAAAAAACAATCGGTTAAAAACCAAAAAGAAAATCTAGCAAAACTAGACTTTCCACTGTGTGATTGATACCTTAAACCTCTTGTATTAGCGGCGGCATGGGATATATGCAAATTACCCTTTAAGGACATCAGGTGTTTCAGCTAAATTGCAATTCTGAATGTCCATGACTTTCACAAAAGCATCATAACTCCATCTCTTTAGGGTGTCTACCTGCACCTACAGAACTTCCAGATTCAGGTATAAACTTAAATTCTGATCCAATATGAAATCCTTAGCATCAGAAGAAATTAGTTTATGTTCAGTGACCTTAATGGTTTGTGTCCTCATAGGTCGCCCCACTGATATCTATTGCTCATTCTCATGACACCTTCGCTATGCTCAGATCTCATATGGGTCTTTTTAATTTCAGTCCTTTGCAAGGTTCTCAGCATCTTTTCCATAAGAATCAGAATCAGAAACAACCAGAAAAATCTGGGACAAATGTCCCAGATCTGGATTTTTTAATGCTTACTCGCTTGAAAAGTAGATAGACTCAGAAAATATACTTGTAGGTGCATTGTTAAAGTGTAGTGAGTCCGTAAATATAACAGCTGGTATGGTGGAGCCAATGTAACACAGAAGTATCTAAAAAACATACATTTCATAAAGCACAGAGCAAATTTCTGAAGCAAAATTATGGACGCAACTGAGAGATTCTTCTTTTTAATAATAATCCAATGTAATTTGTTGCACAGCATTTTATCAAAGGTCATTTGTTGCACAACACCTACCACCTCAAAAAAGTGGGGAGTGCTTTCAGGAACGAAAGGATCGTGGACACGAAAACAAGGGGATTTGTATGCGGTCTGAAAGGAGAAGCATCTGCAATGTACAGAACTAATTCGGATACAGTGCATAGAAGCTCCAGGATGAAGTGGACGGATGGCATCCTGACAGTCTTTCCAAAGAAATAGCCAAATACCAGAAGATGCATTCAACATTCGTGGAATACCTGCACTTTCAAGAAATATGGGTATCTGCACCTTGTGGGCGACTATGTTGTATGGGAAATATCATATCAAGTTTATAAAATAGACTGAATTCCACATATGCTGCCAAAAGTATATGCTTGCCTTTATACTTCTGCAGAGGTATAGTATTAGCATTGCAAAATGTGCAGATAAGTTAATAAATAAAGCCATTGGGCGGTATTAATGAATTCATGACACCTCTCAACTTAGCATGACGTTACGATTTTTACCTCCAGGTTTAGCCTTGCTCCTCCGAGATTTACTTTCCTTGTAAAGTTCACCTTGGTTTCCAATACACAAATCGTCAAATTACTAACTAAAGCAAGTTAATAAAAGATTATTGTTATTATAAATAGATCTAAAGACCTATTCTGGAAAAAAATAAGAAAGTGATCCTATGTCTGAGTCTCTGTTGTGATGTTCAATCCCCAAAGGTTGAAAAGAGTGAATAGTATAGTTTTTGTAAATTCGTGTCTTTCTTCGCATTTTTCTGTCATCCTCCACTTCCTTGGAAAAACCTGGACCTTGCAGAGCCGATGCGCTCTTGTGCAAGGAGTTGTGCAAGGAGTTGTGCTTTGCTACGTCTGACTACATACAGACGCCAGCTATGTCAACGCCAGTTTACACTACAGGAACATCTTTTCACACTCTGGGGTCCCAATAAAAGGGCAAACATTTCACAAAATAAAATAAACCGCAAAGTACGTCGTGAACAAATACTTTTTGCTAATTTCCAGTCACAGAGAGAAAATAAAATAGAAAGCTGAGCTGGAGGAAGGGTTGGATCATTTTTGTTAAAAACACAAAGGGGCGCCCAGGCTTCATAACATTTTCTTTCAAGGCAGTCTGTCTACTGTCACTTTCTCTGGCTGATTGTTTTCAAGCTGATGGTGGAAAAGAGAGAGAGGTTGCAATGAAAACAACGATGCTGAAACAGTCTTGTCTGCAAATATTTATAGCAATCGTTTAGTATCTGATGTTGTTTTGTTTTATGATGAGAATTAAAGTGGCGTGAATCCTGACAGTAAAGATGGCTTGCAGCTTATTTTAAGAGAGAGTTTCTAAGCAAGCGAATCGCATCTTCGGTTGCACAGAATACCTGATCTGGACCCGTTACTTGGTTGGGAAGAGGTTTAAGATGGACACAGTTATTCCCTTCCAGGGTGGATTGTTATGGAACAGTGAACTTGCAGTGTGTCTCACTGTCTATAGGACTTCAGAAGGAGCACCCATGCGTGTTCTTCCTTCCCTTTTGATGTGGGAAGGAAGGGTGTGAACGCAGGGTATAGGATCACATCTGATAATCCCAAAATCACTGTTGACATGATAATTATTATTCTCTCGCAAAGACCTTTGACTTAAAGTAAAACATCTCACTTTATATTGGGCAAGGACTTTTGCAAAGTGCTGATAATGTTAGACAGAAATCACAGAAGCGTGATAGAAGTGAGATTATTATACGTGAAATGTACGTATTTACCGAAAAAAATGAAAACCCTATGACAATCTAGCAAAAATGAGTACATATCACCAATACTATTTACTTATTTTATTGAAACGTTTGAACCAATGTTGTCATTTTTCTGGACAGTGTGACGTTGTAGTCTGCGGGGGAGGCACTGTTCTCTGACGTGTAAATCTAAGGGGTAAAAATGACCGAAACACTTATCAAGCGGTGTTTCATAGTTACTAATTCACAAGAATGGCAGATCTGGTCCCTTACACACTGGGAAGGGAATAGCTTTGGAAAGCACGACTTAGTGCGTTTATCCATCCCTCCATTCACGTCTCCACTATCTCTGCTTCTGAGTTTGGAGTTTCACGCACCAGCAAGCCCAGCTGCTGTATCACCGACAAGTTGTCTGTTAAGAGATGTTCAGAAGAATTCGGAGCTGGCACGTAAATGGTATTTCCCCTTGATTACCAGGGATGTGGTGTGCTTCCCTTCTAAATGTAGTGACTCGATCTTCTGCAAAATCCAGGCGGAGAGACTGCAGTTTGCATTTGTAGTGTCCCACGCGTGCCCCCCCCCCCCGCGCGCACACGCACACACGCTTAGATATTCTCTGAAGCTATGCGTTATTCCATTCCACAAATCCGCCACCCACCCCCACGATAGAAGGAAATAATAGACGTTCTTGCTAGTGTTCCTTCCTGCTCCTACGACGACACTTAGACGTGTTTTTCCAGTTCTGATAAATCCAAAGCTGCAACTGCAGTAGATGAAGATCCCTGTTCCTAGGGAGTACTTTTAAAATTCCTGCTTTATACAGACAAAAGAGTCACTTAGCTGCTGCTACAGCCTGCCTACATAGAGAAACAAAGATTTGTGACTATTGCCTTCAGTACAGCCGGGCAATAAAACATATTGCCCTGCGGCTGCATACCTTGAGTAAAATCACTGTGGTCCGCTTAGGTCGGGGCAATAGCCCATTTCCTAAAAGAAGCCACAAATGTAGTTAAATTTGACATATGATGAGTGTTACACCTAGCCTTCCCACACACCATATCTGCAGTTGCAGATGTAATCTGTTGTAACAACTATCACCCTTCTGAAGAACCTCGGATGCTGTGATCAGCACCAAACTGCTATTATATTTCTGTAGTGCTGCATCTCTCTCTGCAGTATTTCCTCCTACAGCTCTAAAGACTGATACATCTTCCTCTTGACAGTTAAGTTAACAGTCTCAGTGGGTGCCTTTGTTGGCACTGTGCGTAAATGATCGTAGGGTACTTTTCCTACTTGTCTTCCACAGCAAGTACTGCAGATCCAGTTCAGCGTGAGTAGCCACCACCCCCACGTTTTGCAGTCAGGGCTGAGATTTAGTCACAGCTGCTGCTGCCGCTACTAGTTGTTGCATTGATTTTAGGTTGTCAATGGGACTCGGGGAGCCAGAGACTGAACAGGCAACCAGAAAGTCGAGGAACAGAGCCAGCATGGAATTCCTAAGCAGGAGACGCCACAACAGCACCCCGTTCTTACTGTCCTTCCTCTTCTTTTTAAGTAAGTAAATTAAGTATGCGGTCTAATATGATAGTATCTGAGTTTCACTAAAACGTGGGTTGAAAGTTGTTGTGAGTTACAGATATATTTTGTAGTATCAAGGGCCAGTAGAGTACAGATGTAGTTATACCTAACCAAAGAAGTCTGCATGGTTTCTGCTGAAGCTATGGCTGTATAGTACCTTCTTGTAAGCGATTCTGAGTAACCTGGCATCAGTTCTGCACCTTACCTGCTGTTTTGATATGAAGGGAACAATATTACTTTGTATGTGGTCCCAAATTTTGAGATAATGTAACGTTTAATTGTGGTACCATGCAGCTGTCTACGTTGAGATGGGATCTGACAGTTCCAAATAAGTAGAAGCAATAACTTGTGTGAGTGAGGCATACCCGCGCTTGATGAGGCATACCCGCGCTTGAAACCGATCTCTGGTAACAAGTGCAAATTAGAAAAGCCCTTTTTATATTGACAACAAATTACTATGTTTTGTTCCACAGATACGCTGGCTCAGACAGTGGCCGAACTAGAAGCAGAGAATCTCTCGGGCCTCTCTCCTAATCCAGAGAAGGGTATATTTGTGGTCAATGAAAACGGCTCCACTTGCTTGATGGCCGAGTTTGCTGCTAGAGTGATTGTCCCCTACGACGTGTTTGCCAGCAACAGCGTGGATGTGAGTACTGCATGACACAAAGGCAGCATGTAGTGAGGTGATGATGATAATGATGATGGGCAGTGGGGCATAGCAGCTTCCACTAGGCAGAAGTACATACTGCCTTAAAGCTCTAGCATATTGTAGGAATACGCAGTGGTTTTCGAATCTCTTATTTATAAAGCATAAAGTAAATGTATGAAGTAGTGTAGGTCTGTTAATTACATGCACTTTACCTTTCCACCGAATTTCTTGCTCCTTTGAAGACGCTTACAAACGTACAAAAGCAAAACTGACTGAAAGCAGCTTTTGGGTCAGGAAATTATTACTGGGATGTCGTTTTCTATTATCCTGTGGGTCAAATACTATGCCTCTCTAGGTAATACCTGAAACCCAAACTAATCAAGCCATGTGGATTCTGAATTAATAATTCCTGCAGCCTCAGCATTGTGAAATGTTCAGTCTTTGCCTACAAAGTATCATCCAGTTAAAACAGTTTGAGAAGTGTACATGGAGTTTAAATTAAGCCAGACATTCTGGTTAGATTATGGTGTACGTAAAGATCCAAGCAAAAATCATGCTTTGACCATTCTGAACGAGACACCGTTTTGTATGACGAATTTAGACCGCAGTAAGGCATGCAATTATCGGGCAACTGCCAGCTAGCAATCAACTTATACTCGAGTACTCTGGCCATACTTAGGCCTCACCTCTATTCCAAGTTTGCATTAAGCTAAACCTTATTTAATAAAGTATAACCAGACTGATCCTGAACACTATATTTTTGGGGTGGCAGTGGTGATCCATGTCTGCAGAGTATTCTTCTTACCTGGTCTGCTTATTGATGTCACTTGAGGCTGCCTGGAATCAGCTTTCCGTTTAGTGTCACTATAATATTGTGGATTTGCTTTGATCACCTTTGTGAAATGTGTAAGTAAACGATGTTATTTCTTCAGTTGATTACAGAGCAAGCGGATATAAGGATCCCTCGGAAAGCAGAAGTAAAGGGGAGATGCGGCAGTACAGAATCGGAGTTGCAGGTCTCCTGGTTCAACGCAGCCTACACATTACGCTTATTCTTTGTGAAGGTAACAATTACAACTATTAATTAGTCTAATTTCAATGGAAATGACAGTAACTGCCACAAGAGGTACAGAGGCATATTTAAAATCATTAGACGCCTTTCTTTGTGACCACAGCATTATTTATTGCACTTGAAAATTCTTTAAAACTTTCTTCCGTTTGAGAACGCAGAAATAAGCAAAATAAAGCCAGACAACAACATCTAACCCTTCAAGTAAGTACTCCGAAAATGCCCAGTAAGAGTAGTGGGAGTGTCAGCAATTTGTTTAATACCAATTTTACGCAAATCTGAAAGTGCTCGCACCAAGAGTGTAGCAAGCAAATTCCATTTTGTACTCACATGCTCTTAGTACTACCCCTTGAACACGTATCACTTAAAAATGGGCACATCTCTCAAAAGTGCTGCCCCCAGGCACTTAGTAAATGTAAGTACCATTTCAGCGGTTCCTCCCAAAACTATGAAAAATATCGTTTTTAGATTAGCAATATTTCATATGTTGCTAAAGGCATTCATTAGACAGTTGTAGACATAATATGACTTGAAAATTGCCATGTTGCTATAATGCTCAAAAAAATGCACTCGGCAGAGTACAAAGTGTATGTCTGCCTGGTACACCCTTGGCTCGCACTGCAAAACGCTGCATTCAATTTACAGTATCCCACAGAAAATGAAGTCATGCTTTTTATTTGTCATCCTGTTTAGTAAATGCAACTTAAATTACAATTAAATGTGTGCATACATAGCCACCCCCCCCCCCACACACACACACACACGCAGAATTATATATAGCTATGTACGTGAGTTGAGTGTGTGTCTGTGTGTGTGTGTAGTTTGTTGCAGCTCTCAATTACAATCAAGAATGTCGTAGCCCTTCTGTTTTCAGATTTACTTCACTTCATACACATTTTCTTGAGAACCATACACCTATTTCCAAATCTGCAGTACTCACTTGAAATACTAAATAACTGAATCAAACACATCATGCAGAAGTTCTTTATTTCGAAATATTACATGCGTATTATTTATGAACACATGCATGTGTAAAATGCAAACGTAACTCTTTATCTTAGGTTTTTGCACTGACTGAGGGGTGAATAGTATTATCGGTATGACCGTGTGGGTCTCTGTTGTTGAGAGGTATGGTTCGGTTGTGAGGAGGAAAGCCCCCCAAATTACACGCGCACACACACACACACACACACATGCACAGTTGGAACAGTTACATCAGCACCAATATTCTTGCATGGTGTTATGCCAGGGTGATTAAATGAGCGATTTTATTTTGCAGGAGGTCCATAACTCATCAACACTGCAGACAGCTTCATGGAAATCCAACAAAATACAGCTGGTCTACGACTCTTCGGAATCAACGTACTTTAAGGATGCCGTTGAAGGTATGTTTATTACTGACAAAAGAAGGGGGGTAGATCGATGCAGTTTGAAATCACATAAATAATGCAGTTGTTCGGGTTCAAATAACTAACTTTTAGAGTTATGAATTTTTGTTACCCTTGTTTATTAAGGAATCTTCTTAAGTATGAAGACCAGCTTGCCCCCCCCCCCCCCCCCGAAAAGAGGCTGCTAGCCTAATAGGACTAACCCGGTTAATAAAAGATAAATAAAACTACTAAGATGTAGGTATAATGCTATGATTTTTGTCCTTGGATTTTGATCTTTGCCTCGCTCCTCTTAGATTTATTGACTTTCAAGAATAATACACATTATTAAATGAGAAAAATAAGCCTATACAAAAATTCCTCGTCACTGACTACATGAGATCTAGTATCTAAAGGCATTCATTTCTTTGGGTTCTTTGCTGCGATTTTCAAAGGCCAGCAACATTATTTTTAATATTCAGAAGCTGAGTGGTATGTTAAGGAACAATTGTACCTCACCCCCGTCTTCAGGACCAACACTGAGTACAAAAATCTTGCAAATTATTGCAAATGCAGGTACTAAAGGACAATTCAGCCAGGGACTAGCAGATGTGGATTTTTTTTACATTAAACTGCAGCTTCACAGCTTTCTGCTGTCTTTGATTTTGGAATGTTTGTGTCCCCCAAACCTGTATTTTTATTGCAAAACCTACTTTGAATATTAAAGCAACGGACTTGACAATATCTTCTACTAGCATCATAAGTAGGTATGTCAAGTTCTGAAAAAAAATCAGAAATTTCTGTAATCATTTATGATTTTTAAGCAACTCCGGGAAAGGTGGTAGAACATTTAAACTTGCGCAATAAGCATTCTCTCTCTCTCTTTGTGTGTGTGTGTGTGTGTGTGTGTGTGTGTGTGTGTGTGTGTGTATATATATTACAACATTGACTGCAGTCTGCACCTTATAAAAGAGTTATTCAATTCTGTTTAAAACATGCTCATCACTTATTTAATGCATTGCCGTAAATTCTGAAAGGGAAAGCCAAAAAAGACTCAATTTTCAACAATGAAAACGATAATATTTCTGCAAAACTTGTGGTACTTGAAGGTTATCTCATTACTGCAATTGTAGGGAATTGTGCGGATTTTCTGACGATAGCAACACGGATGGACTGTTTAATGTGAATTACCTGGGCATATTTCAAAGGATTTCTCCAGTACATTTGCATCTAACAATTTAAAAACTGGATTTTTTTTGCAGAAGATCAAACAAAACAAGAAGCGTGTTTTCTTGTGGTATTTTGGTGGGAGTTGTGTGGGTACTTGCAACATGGGGAAACACGCATAGCAAAGGCCCAGAATCACGGACAGCTTCTAAATAGTGCCCTAACAAACTTAGGACAGTAGAATAGCAGGTTTTGCATTAGCATGCATTTTCTGTAAGATATGAAGTTTGAAACTCAAATGTCTGTTATTATTTAGTAGCGTCAATCCTCACTGATTTGCCAAGAAAACACAAATTCTACGTGGAGCAGACCTAAATTATGCGACAAAAATCTATAATTCTGCAAAATTCTGAACAGTTGAAAGGTATGTAATAGTGGCCCATTATAAACAAACTAGCCCTGATCTGTTCTAGACTAGCACTGGAGTTTTGAGAAGGGAGGAAATACAAGTACAGTATGAAACACAGGTAGGCTGGCTGAAAGTATGTAAATAACACTCTTGTCTGCATATTTGGGGAAATCCACGAACATCTTCTAGTTGACTGCTACCAATCGTGTGCAATTTATTCTTTTTGTTATACGCCCTCTTAAAAACGTGCGAGAAGCGTGAAGGTCAGCCCCCCCCCAAAAAAAAAAAAAAAACTTAATATTTACACCAAATAGTTTTACAGGCAGACAGTATGGACTGTTCACCAATATCACCCAAAGCTCCCAAATTGTGGCAGATATTGGCACTTATGAAGGACCTAGCATGCGTTTCACAAGCAATTGCAGTTATAAAAGAATCACGTACAGCTCCAAGGGATGGATAACAAATACGTGCAAAATCAATATATACATAAGACATATATTATTTGTTGATGGAACTTTTTAAAATAAAACCGCTTGCTTCTATTGTGACAGTGGGCCCCGTACAGTCATACACTTAAAATTTACCATCAACCCGAAAAGCTAAAGTGGGGTCTTGACAGAACAGTTTTGCTACAGTTCTACATTTCAATGACAATGCCCCAAGTCCTTACTGGACAAATAGTGTGAAGCTGCTCCCCAGATGGACTCCATGTACATTACCTTATGCATGCAGCATTTTTCAGATAAACAAAATACTGAAACAAGCACATCAGTTAATATTTTTATTGCATATACTGCCAGGTGTCCAAGTGCTGTACGGTGTAATTTTGTTTTATAGACTACAGCCTGTAATGTGATGTTTAAGTGAGGGTGTTTTTTTAAAATATCAAAAGACAATTCTTCCCTGTATCTCGTCACTGGTTCGACAATTCATGGTTAATGTTCCTGGTTAAGACTTTTGCTCTCCTTACACACAGGTTACAGTTAATTTCCAAATACATACAGCAATAATACATGCAAAGGTGTGGTGTACTATAGAGTGACAGTACACAGATAGTATCCAGTTCCACAAACAGACTGAAATAACAGATTATATAAATTTTGAGAGTAAAGCTCTAAAGAGAGACAGCTATCATTTTAAAATTGCACGAGTAGCATATATTTCTGTGATGCAGAAGTCAGTTGAAGACCCTGCCATTTTAACCTGACACTGTAAGCAGAGGTTTATCTAGGCATACTTAGTGTACTCAAATTATATATATTTTTTCTGATTATCTCTTCAAAACTTTATTAATCAAAGTGCACAGAATGTTTAGAACTGTCTAAACTAATGTATACAGTATATAATACAAAATAATGCGTGTGTGGTAAGAACACACCTCTGAAATAGCAATTTTATGGTTATAATTGTTATCGGTTGAAAATATCTGTATTTTCCTATGTGTATAGGGGCAGCATTTTAAAGGCAGAGTACATTTTTAAATGATAGGTGGGTGGTAGAGGCACTGTGATAGGCATGCACCTCTAAAAATAGAAATTTTTGTGGCTGTAAATGGCAATTGTTGAAAATGTTTCTATTTGTATAGGGACAAAATTCGAGGGTTGAGTACATATTTTTAAATGATAGGTGGGGATAGTGTCAGTAACATTAGGTATGCATACAAAATAAACATTCTGGTTACACCCCTGAAGTAACATATCTGTAAATTCTAAATCAGAATTAATTTACTTCATTATTAACAAAATCACAGTACCTTGTTGCCTGCAAAATAACTATAGAAAAATTCATTTTCTTGCAGAGAAAGGAGGACACTACATCTAGTACACAAAAACAAGAAATAAAACTGTAAAATGTATTTTAAACATGTAACGGTTCTGTTTGCTGCCAAAATGTTTTGTTCCCAAAATAATTATATCCTGGGCTTTGTAAATCAACATATCTTACTTAGCCTTATTATTGGTTATTCCTCATTTCTGCCCTGCATACCCAGGTCTGTCACAGAGCATCAGTGTTTGTAAGCCTACAGTGGCAAGATGAAAAGTATTGCAAGATTAAAAATGTATTGGTCGGGACCTCAGTGTTCTAACTCCATCCTAATAGTACCATTTCCTATCATTTGTTGTATGTATCTAGCAGTAGTTAACATTTAATCTGTATTAATTGCATTGTGTGCAAATGCTAAGTAAGGAATATACACATCCACCTTTCTGTAGCTGATGAAAACTGACACTTCTAGGTGGTATAATTGCTATACAATAGGATGAGGGTTGTAGTACTGCTATACAGATTTATGAAGCTAATGGTAAACCTTCTTAAATAATATGTATTGAATGTCTATCTTGTTCAGTTTAACAGCTGAGACTGGTGTTTTCAGAATCACCAAGATATAGACAAATAGAGTAAAGGTAAGCCGGACCATATCACCAGTGACACAAATAAGTCTCAAGATATTTTTAGTATCCCTCAATTTAACCTAAAATATTATTGCTAAAACAGTATTTAAAATTCAGTGCTATTGTCACAGAGCTAATGACTTAAACTCATAGTTATACAGAAGGCTAAAAATACTGATTTCTGAATGAACTGTCCAGAGCCATGTTAACAGTGGGCATTCTGCTTGTTAAGAAAATAAAGGGTAATAATTATAATAGCATAGGGGCTGAAAGAGATAGTGCACCTTGTAGTAAAGTTTATTATACCAAATACCAGTAAGCGACATAAGGAAGTAAGTGCTGGGCATGAATATACTCAGGCTGTCATTAATTTTGCTGCAGAGTTTCTTGGAAATGTCTGGTACTATATTTTACAAGTAGTGGTTCATTTTTTTTATTCAGTACAATGGAATGTTGTGAGCGAGTTATTGAGAATTCAATAAGCTAAGGTACTGTTTCTGGAACAGATGCAATTAACAATTGTATATGTCACAGATCATAGATTAGTACTAGGCTAACTGGCCTTGTGGGACATTTTAAGCCTAGCCAATTACCCCATGTAAGAATCAAACCCTGCACCTCATGTCTATAAGGTAAACACCTTACCATTAAGCCAACCTCCCAAGAAGGTACAAGATTAGAAAAATATCTGTAAAGTAGAAAATAGGAAATGGGAAAATGTGCTCTGACTCCAGTGCGAGAACAAGTAATAAAGTATATAAGGGATTAATATAGCAAGTATAAGCTCTTCTCTAACCTTGTAGTATCATAAAGAAGTATAATGATTGTAGACTCTGAGAATGTGAGAAGGAGGTTATTTGAAGTTGTATTACATAAGAAAGAAGCATTAGTTATGAATCCCATATATTATTTTGTGCGGTATGTGTGTGTTCTAAAGCAGTACCTAACTCTGAAGAGGCTATGTTTAATAATAGTCAGCTAACACAGGTGTTAGTTGGAAAAGTATATTTGTCATGCATTGATTCTCACTCTGAGCAATCCTGAGTTTTTCTATTAGCTTTACAAGTATACTTCAAAGCAATTTAAGAAACAAAGTGCCACATTACTAACTTTATGCGATGTGTGTGTGTGTGTGTGTGTGTGTGTGTATTAAGCGTGCTTATGTAAGATATGTATATATAAACACACACAGAGACACACACACACACACACACACACACACACACACACACACACACACACATAGAAAGATAGATAGATAATATGGCTCCTGTGTATTTTGCTGAATCTCATTTAGCTGAATCATAAATCATTCATAAAAATCTTTTGAAAACTAATTTCTTTACTAAGCACAAATTTTGTGGAATCCCAGGTCATAGAAAACTGTAGAAATGTAGAGATAATCTCTCTTGGGGTAGCTTGTTTTTGTGCACCAACAATGATTCACTGTATGTGATATTTTTCTTTTTCTCTAATATTGAGCAACTATAGAGGAAGTATATGTATGAGAGAAGGGTACAAATGGATTTCCCCCCTTAAAAATGGTATATATGGTCTTTATGAACATTTCCATAACTTGTGATTCTACAAACTTAGGTTTCATTTAAATTTAGTGAATTTTCCCATGATCTGTGATTCATCTATATGAGATTCTTTAAAAGACTCCATCAATAATAAGCATTTGCATCATGTGAATAAAATGTCTTACAACTCATTCTCACTTTCGCTCTTCGGAAAGCATGACAGCAAACCTAACTGCAGAACCAAGTATGTCACATCACCACAACTACATTTGTTTCTCTTTATCATGCCATGACAAAGCAACCCTTATGTATCCCAAAAGCATTTTGTGACACTCTACTTATCGATGAAGCAAAATTGTGGTTAGAGCACTCCAGTTCGTTAACATATATTTTAAATATATATATATATAGAGAGAGAGAGAGAGAGAGAAAGTCTTTCCCTATTTCTCTTTCAATAGCTATAGATATTGACATAAACAGAGACATAGATATAGCTATAGATGTAGATTTAGATGCAAAAGGAAAGACTTGAAATGCTGATGTTGCATTGCATCAGCTGTGGAATTGACAGCAACTGCATTGGGTGCTGTCACCAAGGTTGGACCACTCAGCTTCAAGAGAAAAAGTGCATTTTTTTTCTTCTTCTTTAATGCTTTCTCTTATCTCCATGCATATGCACTTCTGGAGGTAGCATACTTATAGAATACATGTGCATGGGACATAGACTTCAAATTTCAGTGATGCAGGAGGTAGTGCTCCCCTGAAAAAGAAGTATGCATTAGATTTTTGTAATGATTCTACAGACAGCTCTTTGTACTTACAACATTTTGCATTTTTGCTATTTTATTTATGTTTTTAGTCTCAGCATAATATGACACAATGTTCTATAGATTCAATGTTGGTGTTCATTTAATACATAAATTCTCAAGCACATATGTGTGCATGCACAAATACACTTGCACACATACACACACACACACACACACACACACACATACACGCACACACACATACACATACAGACACACACATATATATAGATGCACAGTGGTGGTGCCTCGGAAGCTGGAGAATGAGGCAAGGAAGCAGTGATTGATCACTGCAGTCTTTCAGTATGGCTGCATCTGGTCAGTGTTTCTTGCATGGGGAGCCGATCAGACTAAGAATAAGAGGTTGGATGAGTGAATTTTTAATACACATTTTACCCTTTCTTTTTCATATATCAGTAAAATATTTCTATAGCAATATTTTTGTGCTTTCAGTAATGATCACTTCACTGTGACATTCTACTTTAAAGATTCATGTATAATTTTTTGCAGGTTTTTGCTATTATATTAAATTATTTAAGTGCATTGTAAAATAATTTTCAGATTAAAACAAAAAAATTCTCTTTCCTTGATCCTGCCTTCCACAGGTACCCCCTGATGCACAGTGCAGAAGGTCTAGAAGTGCTTTGTGCAGTCTTTAATGTGGCTGTGAAAGCCACAGTGGGATTGCTTACCCCACTCCATGTAGACCTTCTTTACCTAAGTTCTTAAGACCTTAGGTTGATACCAGGATCCATGAGCATAGGACGTTGGGACAGAGGAAGAAGTATAAATGGGTGTGTCCTGTCTTCTTTAAAACTAAGAAGCAAAGGAACTTTTCCACTTGTCTTCACAAAAAAAAAAATGTGTGTTATTCCTAAATAGTTGAGCACTTTCATGTCACAGCAAAAAAAATGCTTTATCAAAACAAAGACAAATGGCATACTAAAGGAATATTGGGAAGATATAAAAAGAAAATTTTAATTCAGTAAATAGTGACACAAATAATAGAAAGTCATATGGATAAGCAAAAATCAAAATTAGCTATAGGAGACAAAATATTCTGTTGAAGAATACCAAATAAATTAAACATTTTTATGTTAATTCATTAAAAGCAGATCATTCTGGAGATATGGAGGACTATCTGGATACTATTAGATTAGAGACAACTAGTAATAGTGCAGGTAGTTCAGATGGGCTTCTTGTAGCCTATTCAGGAAAAGCTATTTCTTAAGTCAGAGGGCCAAATTCCAAAAGACTTGCTATTAGTGCAAGTGACCGCTTACTCTGAGAGCAGGTGTTTTGGAATCTGGTCCATGTAGCAAGCCTATTTATAGATAGACCGTACACTGATATAAGTCATTTACACTGAGAGCAAGTCTTTTAGAATCAGGGCAGCCTCAGACTGAGAGCAACTCTTTGAGAAATGAAAAGTTAGAGACATTAAATGGACGCAAATATCTGGACATCATTTTCAAAGAGGCAGCAATGGGGGGGGGGTAGGACAGTGGCTTAGTAGTTAAGATCTGGACTTCACTGATTCAAAATCTAGGGTTTGGACAGTGTCTGTGTGTAATGTGCATGCTCTCCCTATGTCTGTATGAATTTTTTTCTAGGTACTTTTTGTTTCCACCCACATCTCAAAAATATGCTAGTTGATTAGCTACCCTGAAGTGTCCACATATAGTAAATTAATTCTTGCACTTGTGGCCTAGGCCATGGCTAAAACTTTTCCATACTGGCAAGTTCACTTTCCCTGCCAGTAACTAAGTAAATAATAAAAACTATGTAATATGCCAAGGAAAATTGAAAATTATGCTGAAAGCAGTAAAAGAAAATAACAGCAGAATGCATCAGTAACTAATATCACAGTAAATTGGGACAATCACATATATTTTATATCTACTAAACAGAGATATATGGCAGGCATTTTAATAAATAAATGAATAAATACATAATGATGATCAAAGGAATGGGTTAATATAATTTTGATTAAGAAAAAAATGTATGCTATCCCTGAACACATCAGAATAGGTGATACAGAACATAACATTTGGAAGTCAAAAAATAAAACAATTCCCAAGTCAGATGATATGCTTAATGGCTTATGTACAAATGCAAGAAATAAAAGGGGGGTATACTATGCTATCATTTTAGATATTATGTAAGAAACTTTATGGAAATGAGGGTAGGGATTATAATACCAACAGTTAAGAAAGGAAATAAAAGTGATCCAGCAAATATATCCACCAGTACAAAAAGATGGGAGACACAGCTGTTTCCTAGTCTCTTGCCTATTCTTGGATTTATGAAATGAGGTTATGGATAAAAATGCATTGATATCCCAAAGGTAGGATAAGAGCAGTATCTTGCACAGAATTTGGTCATTTTGACCTGGGAACTTTAAAAGACAATTAATGAATATATAGAAATATACATATGAAATTAATAAATATTGAAATATATATATCAAAGTGTGGCATAAATATAAATATCACAAAAATTAAATTTATGACACTTAATTGGGAAAAAGGATTTATCAAGTTTTTATAAGAAATAAAAAGTTAGAGAAAATAAATGAATGCAAATGTCTGGCCATCATTTTTCAATAGCCAGCAAGGGAAACACTGTCTCAAGCCAAATTGGTCACACTGACTAAAAAACAAAAAGAAGTATGACCAAATAGCTAATAGTGAAATTGAGCACTTATATCTCACTTCTATTAGTGATTTCTTCAGAATATGATAGAAAAAGTATTCTGAAGAAGTCTCTAATAAAAGTGAGATGGAGGTGTTCAATTTCATTGGCAGATAATTTGATCAGCATTCTTTTCATTTATGGTTCTTTTTTGATTGTTTTGCCCATTTATCTGAGCTTTGGCTTGTTTTTGAATCGCATTGACTAATGTTGATGTGGAATTTCAACCCCATGCAAAAACTGAAAAAAGGTATTGATGATAATGACAATGACCTAACATCTTCAGTACATAAAATAAAGGTGGATAAATCATACTACACATTTGTTAGTTAGACTTAATGTATGGAAGTGTTGATGTGAAGTTGGTATTAATTACAGTAAAATCCAAGATAAATAGTGTACTCTTACATAGGGCTGAAATAGGGGAAACTAGTAAACAGCATGGACTCCGGAAGCCAGTATACACATTGTTAAGGAACATACTGAAGCTCATCACATAATTTCCATCACTACATATAAACAACGAGGTAGACAAAGGCTCACAGATAAATACTAGGCAAGCAGTCTGCAGACCATTACAAGTCTAGCTAATAATCCACATTCATCATTCCTTGGACCATGCACTATAGACCAGGATAGAATCTGAGGCTGCCCATCCAGTTAGCTAGATTTACTTTGAAGGGGAAGGGATGTTACTTGGCTAAACATGCAGTGGACATTTGCTCCCAAGGTGGAGGTACACTGTGATATTAAGCCATCATGCCAATGTGTCTTATTTATCTCTTGATGAAGGTTTATTTCCTTTAAAAAGGCATTTGAGGAGCCATTTGTTCTATGAAGGAATATGAATTCAAAGAAGGTTTCATTTTCATGGTTCAAAGGTCTAGACACATATCTCCATGGAACAGTCTATAAGAGACAGAATGTAGAGAGAAATGGATGCCAGGCTGTCCTGATAACTAATATTTTTGAGGCGTCTGATCTTTTCAGCTATGATTTTCTTAGGTCTCTCAAGTTGAGTGACATATTAAGACAAATACATGGCAAATAGGGCATTATATTCAATAATGGGTCTGAGGAGGTATGAATAAAGGGGAATTAAGACTTCTCTGGATCTGGAATAGATGCCCTTGAATTTCAGCTGTGCTAGACAGAAGACTTTCCAAACTACTATGGAGACATAATGGTAAAAAAATAAGGAATTATCAGCAAGGTGTCAAGATCCCTTATGACAACCTTTTGGGGGAGTGTAGCACCTATGTGGTATGTGAAAATGGTTTGATTTCCAAACTGAGCTATATTGCATTTTTGTGCACTTAATTTGAGACCACTGTCCTTGTACCAGTTGTTAACATGGTCTAACTTATGTTGGAGCAATTGTGGGTCAGGGGAAAATTGACTAATAGGGATTATTACCTGATTAAAAAATTGTATTAATTTAGAAAGGAGAACACTGAAAAATACAATTTGCCTTCAGAACAGGAATCTGTATGGAATGCAACAGAAAAAGTGAATATATCCAAATTCATCATGTTATTTTCATCAGTCTTTGACAGAAATTTTCAAGGCTGGTACAATGATATTGGTGACTCTCAGTGACTGGGATATGCAATCTCTACTGAAAAGTGCCTTCTAAGCCTTACCAACATTGATTCCAATGAAGCATGCCTTAATCGATACTAATGGTAGTATAAATTTAAAATTAATAACTTCATTGATACCAGGAGGTTTATTAGCTACCAATAATAGTTGCCATTTCAGTTCTTTCACTTCAAGAACATTATTGCAGCCTTCTCCCTTTAAATCAATGCTCATATGAGTAATAATAAAC
Organism: Protopterus annectens; assembly: GCF_019279795.1. NCBI lineage: Eukaryota > Metazoa > Chordata > Ceratodontiformes > Protopteridae > Protopterus > Protopterus annectens. Next base: position 397,350,677 of record NC_056727.1, read on the forward strand.
AAAGAGGCCTTTTGAAATCTTTATAGCCCATGCTATGTTTTGCTAATGCATTAGACAAATCTTTTTTATTATTTATATCATACACATGGTATATATGATGTGCCAAACTTTCTTAAAGTTCTTCCTACATAAAAAGTAAAACATGATAAATATTTTGCAACATATACCACCCTACAATGTTTATAAGTATAATGCACGTTAACACCAAAAGTCTTACTCAAACGATCCAAATATAAAGCAGGACCACTATTACTAAATTTACAATATTTAAATTCCCTGCATGGATATGTGCCTTTAGGTCTGTCAACTACAGGAAAACTGCTACTGAAATAATTTCTAAAAACAGAGAGCTTTTAAATTTGCATATTTCTTATTGATAAAAGTTTATCACCAATGACTTCAATCATATCACTATTACCTTGAATAATTACGGCTGATAGCTTTCTTTATTAGAACATTATCAATTGTTAGAGAAATAGCCATAGTAACTAAGGAAGTAAGTAAATGTATTTCCAACATCTGGTTATTTATTTGAGTATGCATTCTAGAAGGTCTAGAAAACTTACCCTTTATCATAGTAATTTTCATTCTCATTGAATATAAACTGTTGAAATAGAGATAGTTGTTCAAAACATTGCCTTCCTGAGCAAGCTGTTGTCAAAATTATTAGAATGAATATTCATAGTGATTGTGATATCCAAAAATTTAAAACTTATTTCATCATTACTTGCTTGCGCTATTATCATTTAAAAAAATCATCACCATTTTATATAAAAATCAGATTATCAATATAATGTTTAAAAAGGGGCACATATCAAAAATGTAGGAAATATGCAAGAATCTCAGTTCCCCCCACAGTAAAACCAAATTAATAAAACTTGGGATTGCAACACCCTCCAACCACAACCCCATTAATATGTTTTTTAAACACCTTTACTGAATTATCACTTGTGACATAGACAAATTCACATTTATACAAAAGTAATCAAACTGTTGGATAGATTAGACAGAAAAATAAGAAGGATGCTTTATCCTCACCTAATGATTTATAAAAATCAGTGCATACCAAAATTATATATTCCCTGTTCCGAAGGAGGTATAGGCCTCCTTGAAATTGATTACATGTATAGATCTGCAATCGTAGGACTACACATAGCTGCTTACTTCACAAGACCCAAATGTAGTGAAAGTTCTGAAACATGAAAAGAATAAATCTAAGTTCACTTCCCTGCTTAGTCTAGCAGAAGAATATCAGCATCAAGGAGGAATGGAAATCAAACCAGTAGATAAAAATCAGGTAGCAACTGAATGTGCAAAAACAAAAGAAAGAATATAAGGTGAAGGACCAGATGATAAGGCAAGAAATGTGGAAAATGCACAATAAAGATCCTCTTGTTGATTAGGAATGAACGCAGGAATGGCGATGAAGAGTTCAATTCAAACCAAGAGATGAAAGGTTAATATTGGTGGCCCAAGATAGTGGGCTATGTATACGTTGGTTTACAAAGTCCATGGAACATGTGGGAGAAATGGATAAATGTAGGTTTTGTAAAACAGAATTGTGCACCTCGTTGCTGGTTGTGACATACTAATGGCAGAAGGACTATATACTGAAATGTATGATAATGTGTCAAGACTGTTGCACTGTGGATTGTGCAAACATTATGGTATTGAAGTGACAGAAAAACACTGGAAATATGAGCCACAAAGCATCATAGAAAATGATGAAGTCTACATCACATGGTTTCACCCATTACCACCAGTTCAAAAGATAGATGCTAGAAAACTGGATAATAGTGATCTATGAAAGAAGTGTAAAGTAGCATTGATCACTAAAATCTCCACACCCAGTGACTACAGTGCCTTGCGTACAGAGAGAGACAAAGTAATAAAATATCAGGATTTGCAGGCAGAAACGAGAGCAACATGGAAGAAAGAAACCCAGACAGTTACAATATTAGTAACAACAGGTCTTATAAAAAAGAATCTACAATCATATTTAGATATGTTACCAATACATGCAACTCAGTGCAAACTACAGAAGGAGTCATTACTGGGAACTTAGCACTTCTGGCTGATGTCAAAGATTGAAACAATACTAATTTCATAAACTTTAATCACACATTGACCTAGGAATGGGGTCCATTCCCATCATGGTATTAGAAACCCAAAAGATTTGGAGAAATTAAGAGAGTTGCAAACTTTATACATCACTTATAATCTACCCAATCATTTTCAGTCAAACATTACATAGCTCATTTAAGTCCTGCCTTCTTTTAAACCTCATGCTTCCCCTGTATGTATTGTTCCCACAATTCCCATTTTTTTCTATGTAGTTTGCTCTTAATCTTTTCTAAAGAGCTCAATTTCAGTTGTTTTATCTCTCTTAATATATTCGCTACTTACAATATAGTTGGTTTAGATTTTGATTTCCATTTTCTAGTAATTGCTTTTCTGGCAGTCACCAAAATTAGACACAGTAAAGCCTTACAATGTACAAACAATGCCAATTCTGTATCATATCAAAGAAAACTCATCTCCCTCATCACACCAATCTACCCACCCAGCATCTCTGACAATACATCCCACAGGGAATCCTTAAATTCCACCAAGCCACCACACTCCCAGAAAATGTGTTTCCAAGTACCGCTTACTTCCCCTTCATAACTCCAACATTTGCTACCTGAGGAGAAATTCTCTGGAGTCTACTTGGAGTATAAAAATATCTATGTAAACATTTCCAAGCAAAAATCCTAAATCTTTCAGAATTGTTTGCATATTTGGGAGACATACATATATCCTCCCATTGTTTCTTTGTGAATTGCTTATCTCATCTCTCTCTTCCTAATCCTTTCTGGCCTTTTCTGATTGATTCTTATAGTAATCATGAAATAGTTTATATGCTGTACTAATTATTCCTTTTTTATGGCAGCTTCTGTTCTAGATTCTACTAAAAACTCTACCAGTGCTGGTCTTATATTTAGTACCCCATATTTATTTCTCTTTGCTATACCCTGATATCAATCCTTGATAGGTAAGGCAATTTCTAACCTGCAGTCCAAATAAATTCTTGGCCTCTTCCCATTGTATTACCTTTCCATCTCTATTTCCTCCCAATACTTTGTTTTCTTTGCCAGTTTTCCTCCATAAATTCCAGCCCCCTCTTGCCTATCTAGTGATACAATTTGTTACAAAATATATAAAACTGTCAAAAGTATCATAAGAAAAACACACATTTTTCTTCATCATATTTGCATATATATTTTTTAAAAACCTGACATATTGTATATTAATATCCCAGGGAACATAAGTATATAACAATGTTATATCAATCATAATAATTGGTCATTCTACTCATTTAACATCATATATTCTCAATTCATTCAGAAGACCTTGCAAATCTTTTATATAAGAGTCTAAATTCTGCACTAAAGCATTCAATAAACAATTTAAGTAATTTAAAAATGAAACCATTCCTAAAAAAGAGAGATTTTAAAATGTTATATTTCCTACAGATAAAAGTTTATCACCAGTAACTTAACCATATCGCTAATACTTTGTATAAATTAAAAATAAAATCTGTTTTACACACCCTGTTGTCAACAATGATGGGGGCTACATTCACATTTGTGATTTATTTGACGTACCATATAATTTACCAAATGTCATTAAATCTTTTTAAAGATAATTAAAAACTTCATAACTAATTTGTTCTTCATTAAAAAATGTAACAAACTTTTATCTATTTCAGTTTAGTCTTTCAAAATATACCCAGAGTTGATAAATTTATAATTCAACGTTTTAGGCAAAATCGTTTCCCTAGCTGAAACATAATCATTACAATCAATTAAAAATTCCATTCCCTTTATCAGATTTTATAATGCACAAGTCCTTCATGTCTTTTAAAGCCATAGTGTTTTCTTTTCATAAATTAATATATGTAAAATCTGTTTTCTTTATAAAAATAATTTCTCAGTACATTTTCATGTTTTTCAAAAAACTATGCAGATTATGGTGCAATCCTGGATTGAAAAGATTACTTATTAGTAAGGAATATATATTAAAATCCAAGTTCATGTCCTTAAAGATAAACTCCAGGTTGAGCTTATGGATGAGTAGAGTTCTTTTAAGGCATACACCACATACCTGCCAGCAAACACATGCACATACCATAGCTGGAAAAAATAATATCACCCTGAAGTGTCCACATATAGTAAATTAATTCTTGCACTTGTGGCCTAGGCCATGGCTAAAACTTTTCGATACTGGCAAGTTCACTTTCCCAGCCAGTAACTAAGTAAATAATAAAAACTATGCAATATGCCAAGGAAAATTGAAAATTATGTTGAAAGCAGTAAAAGAAAATAACAGCAGAATGCATCAATAACTAATATCACAGTAAACTGGGACAATCACATATATTTTATATCTACTAAACAGAGATATATGGCAGGCATTTTAATAAATAAATGAATAAATACATAATGAAGATCAAAGGAATGGGTTCATATAATTTTGATTAAGAAAAAAATGTATGCTATCACTGAACACATCAGAATAGGTGATACAGAACATAACATTTGGAAGTCAAAAAATAAAACAATTCCCAAGTCAGATGATATGTTTAATGGCTTATGTACAAATGCAAGAAATTCGATTCATAACAGGATAGGCAGTATGGTAGTGTGAGGGCCAGAGAAATAGAAAGTAGAAGTGTTAGCTTATTCAGAGTAGTTCCTGTTACAGGGGTGTTAGATATTGGTTTGTGAGTTTTGGTAGACATGTTGAGATGTGACAGAGAGGAGTACATTAGATGTGGGTTTAGTATATAGAGTGAGTAAATAGCACAGGTGGATATCAAGGTATCTGTGTAGTTTTAAGTCTTACTCAAATGATCCAAATATAAAGCAGGACCACTATTACTAAATTTACAATATTTAAATTCCCTGCATGGATATGTGCCTTTAGGTCTGTCAACTACAGGAAAACTGCTGCTGAAATAATTTCTAAAAAGAGAGAGCTTTTAAATTTGCATATTTATTATTGATAAAAGTTTATCACCAATGACTTCAATCATATCACTATTACCTTGAATAATTATGGCTGATAGCTTTCTTTATTAGAACATTATCAATAGTTAGAGAAATAGCCATAGTAACTAAGAAAGTAAGTAAATGTATTTCCAACATCTGGTTATTTATTTGAGTATGCATTCTAGAAAGTCTAGCAAACTCACCCTTTATCATAGTAATTTTCATTTTCACTGAATATAAACTGATGAAATAGAGATAGTTGTTCAAAACATTGCCTTCCTGAGCAAGCTGTTGTCAAAATTATTAGAATGAATATTCATAGTGATTGTGATATCCAAAAATTTAAAACTTATTCCATCATTACTTGCTTGTGCTGTTATCATTCAAAAAACCATCACCATTTTATATAAAAATCAGATTATCAATATAATGTTTAAAAAGGGGCACATATCAAAAATGTAGGAAATATGCAAGAATCTCAGTTCCCCCCCACAGTAAAACCAAATTAATAAAACTTGAAGTTGCAACACCCTCCAACCACAACCCCATTAATATGTTTTTTAAACACCTTTACTGAATTATCACTTGTGACATAGACAAATTCACATTTATACAAAAGTAATCAAACTGTTGGATAGATTAGACAGAAAAATAAGAAGGATGTTTTATCCTCACCTAATGATTTATAAAAATCAGTGCATACCAAAATTATATATTCCCTGTTCCGAAGGAGGTATAGGCCTCCTTGAAATTGATTACATGTATAGATCTGCAATCGTAGGACTACACACATATCTGCTTACTTCACAAGACCCAAATGTAGTGAAAGTTCTGAAACATGAAAAGAATAAATCTAAGTTCACTTCCCTGCTTAGTCTAGCAGAAGAATATCAGCATCAAGGAGGAATGGAAATCAAACCAGTAGATAAAAATCAGGTAGCAACTGAATGTGCAAAAACAAAAGAAAGAATATAAGGTGAAGGACCAGATGATAAGGCAAGAAATGTGGAAAATGCATAATAAAGATCCTCTAGTTGATTAGGAACGAATGCAGGAATGGCGAAGAAGAGTTCAATTCAAACCAAGAGACGAAAGGTTAATATTGGTGGCCCAAGGGTTCCCTATGAAACCATCGAATTTACACTACATTGAGAATGACTACATCGAGACTAGACCATCGAAAGTACATAACAGCGAAAACAGAAATCGTCGACATGTAAAACATCGACTTCATGGAAAGTGCAGAACATACAGGAGAGAAGTTATAAATACAGTTATACTACACTACATAGCATACACACTAGCCCTGACCCAAACCCTAACCCTAAGGTCCGACACTATCGCACACTTCACCTACCTGCACCCTAACCCTAACTCACTTACCCACCCCTAGCCCAAGCTCCGACACTAACACACACTTCACCTACCTGCACCTAACCCTAACTCACTTACCCACCCCTAGCCCAAGATCCGACACTATCGCACACTTCACCTACCTGCACCCTAACCCTAACTCACTTACCCACCCCTAGCCCAAGATCCGACACTATCGCACACTTCACCTACCTGCACCCTAACCCTAACTCACTTACCCACCCCTAGCCCAAGCTCCGACACTAACACACACTTCACCTACCTGCACCCTAACCCTAACTCACTTACCCACCCCTAGCCCAAGCTCCGACACTAACGCACACTTCACCTACCTTCATTTTCGACGCTTTGGAAGTCGACGATTTCTGTTTTCGATGGTTTGCAATTTCAATTTCGAAGTCCCGATCTTCTCATTTTCGATGTAGTGTAAATTCGATGGTTTCATAGGGAACCGGCCCAAGATAGTGGGCTATGTATACGTTGGTTTACAAAGTCCATGGAACATGTGGGAGAAATGGATAAACGTAGGTTTTGTAAAACAGAATTGTGCACCTCGTTGCTGGTTGTGACATGCTAATGGCAGAAGAACTATATACTGAAATGTATGATAATGTGTCAAGACTGTTGCACTGTGGATTGTGCAAACATTATGGTATTGAAGTGACTGAAAAACACTGGAAATATGAGCCGCAAAGCATCATAGAAAATGATGAAGTCTACATCACATGGTTTCACCCATTACCAATAGTTCAAAAGATAGATGCTAGAAAACTGGATAATAGTGATCTATGAAAAGAAGTGTAAAGTAGCATTGATCACTAAAATCTCCACACCCAGTGACTACAGTGCCTTGCGTACATAGAGACAAAGTAATAAAATATCAGGATTTGCAGGCGGAAATGAGAGCAACATGGAAGAAAGAAACCCAGACAGTTACAATATTAGTAACAACAGGTCTTATAAAAAAGATTCTACAATCATATTTAGATATGTTACCAATACATGCAACTCAGTACAAACTGCAGGAGGAGTCATTACTGGGAACTTTGCACTTCTGGCTGATGTCAAAGATTGAAACAATACTAATTTCATAAACTTTAATTACACATTGTCTTAGGAATGGGGTCCATTCCCATCATGGTATTAGAAACCCAAAAGATTTGGAGAAATTAAGAGAGTTGCATACTTTATACATCACTTATAATCTACCCAATCATTTTCAGTCAAACATTACATAGCTCATTTAAGTCCTGCCTTCTTTTAAACCTCATTCTTCCCCTGTATGTATTGTTCCCACAATTCCCATTTTTTCTATGTAGTTTGTTCTTAATATTTTCTAAATATCTCAATTTCAGTTGTTTTATCTCTCTTACTATATTCACTACTTACAATATAGTTGGTTTAGATTTTGATTTCCATTTTCTAGTAATTGCTTTTCTGGCAGTAACCACAATTAGACAGAGCAAAGCCTTACAATGTACAAACAATGCCAATTCTATATCATAGCAAAGAAAACTCATCTCCCTCATCACACCAATCCACCCACCCAGCATCTCTGACAGTACATCCCACAGGGGATCCTTAAATTCCACCAACCCACCACACCCCCAGAAAATGTGTTTCTAAGTACCCCTTACTTCCCCTTCACAACTCCAACATTTGCTACCTGAGGAGAAATTCTCTGGAGTCTACTTGGAGTATAAAAATATCTATGTAAACATTTCCAAGCAAAAAATCCTAAATCTTTTAGAATTTTTTGCATATTTGGGAGACATACATATATTCTCCCATTGTTTCTTTATGAATTGCTTATCTCATCTCTCTCTTCCCAATCCTTTCTAGCCTTTTCTGAGTGATTCTTACAGTAATCATGAAATATTTTATATGCGCTACTAATTATTCCTTTTTTAATGGCAGCTTCTGTTCTGGACTCTACTAAAAACTCTACCAGTGCTGGTCTTTCATTTAGGACCCCCCTATTTCTTTCTCTTTGCCTATACCCTGATATTAATCCTTGATAGGTAAGGCAATCTCTAACCTGCAGTCCAAATACATTCTTGGCCTCTTCCCATTGTATTACCTTTCCATCTCTGTTATTTGCTCCCAATACTTTGTTTTCTTTGCCAGTTTTCCTCCATAAATTCCAGCCCCCTCTTGTCTATCTAGTGATACAATTTGTTACAAAATATATAAAACGGTCAAAAGTATCTTAAGAAAAACTCACATTTATCTGTGCATTCATCATATTTGCATATATATTTTTAAAATTTTGACATATTGTACACCAGTATCCCAGGGAACATAAGTATATAACAATGTTATATCAACCATAATCATTTGTCATTCTACTCATTTAACATCATATATTCTCAATTCATTCAGAAGACATTGAAAGTCTAAATAATGCACTAAAGCATTCAATAAACAATTTAAGTAATTTAAAAATGAAATCATTCCTAAAAAAGAGAGATTTTAAAATTTTATATTTCCTACAGATAAAAGTTTATCACCAGTAACTTAACCATATCACTAATACTTTGTATAAATTAAAAAAAAAAAAATCTGTTTTACACACCCCGTTGTCAGCAATGATGGGGGCTACATTCACATTTTTGATTTTTTGATGCACCATATAATTTACCAAATTTCATTAAATCTTTTTAAAGATAATTAAAAACTTCATAACTAATTTGTTCTTCATTAAAAAATCTAACAAACGTTTATCTATTTCAGTTTAGTCTTTCCCAATCCTCCAAAGGCAGACGACCTGTCTGGTGGACCCCAGCCATAAACAAACTATACAATAGAAGGAGGAAGCTACTACATGATAGAGCAAAATCCCAAAAAGGGAAGGCGTCTCTGATCAGTATTAGCAAAAAACTAAGGGCACTCATAAAATCGTCAAAGGCCAGCTTCGAGAGAAAAATTGCACAGGACACTAAAGATAATCACAAGGCTTTCTTTAGTTATGTTAGGAACCTGGGTGGGAATTCCCAGATATGCTCAGAATTAGTCCAAAATGACAAAAAATACACTGATCCCACAGACATTGCCAACATCCTAGCTGACAGGTTCAGCGCAAACTTCTCCCCTCCCAACCAAAAGGGCAAATATCTATCCCAGCAGAGTGCTGCCCCCCCCCCGACATCTCAGATGCTCAGGTGGGAGCCGCCCTCTCCAAAGCAAAAAACACAGCATCAATGGGACCAGACGGTGTCCCAGGCTGCGTCTTACATGAACTCCAAGAAGAGCTAAACCCAAACATAAAACTACTGTTCAATCTCAGCCTTACTACAGGATATGTACCCAAAGAGTGGCGTACAGCAACAGTGGTCCCTCTCCACAAAGGTGGTGCCTCAACGGACCCTGGAAACTATTGCCCCATAAGCCTGACTAGCTTGGTCTGCAAAGCTATGGAAAGGATCATCATGGACCTCATAAATAAAGATATTGGGGACCTACAGACACTGGATCCTACCCAGTTTGGCTTTGTTAAGGGCAGATCCTGCCTCTTAAACCTGGTTGACTTCTTTGAAACAGTCACCAAGGCCATTGACGAAGGGAAGGTGGTCCACACAGCCTATCTGGACCTCGCAAAAGCCTTCAATACAATACCCCACTCGGGCATTATAGATAAGCTCACCAGCTTAAATATAAACCCCTATGTCACTAGATGGGTTGCAAACTGGCTCAAGGACAGAACCCACATGATTAGAATTGCTGGAGCCATGTCAGACTCCAAACCAGTTACAATTGGCGTCCCACAAGGCTCAGTCCTGGGACCTCTCTTGTTTGGTATATATTTCTCGGAGGTACAGGCCAACACGGAAGGACTGTGGCTGACCAAGTTCGCAGATGACTGCAAACTGGGCGCCATAATCGACTCTCCAGCCGACACAAGCATCCTCCAAAAGGGCCTCATAGAAACAGACAACTGGTGCCAGAGCCATGGCCTCAAGCTAAACGCCAAAAAGTGTATAGTCATCCCCTTTGGCAAAACAAAGTGCCCACAAATTACCACATAGGTGGTAATCCATTAAGTACAGAAGAAGTCATTAGGGACCTGGGGACCCAAGTTGATAGCAATCTCTCATTTGACAACCACGTGGCCAAAGTGGTTAGAAAAACATTTTATATAGCCCACCTAATCATGAAGGGATTCACATCTAGATTAGGTGAGGTCATCGTGCCTCTCTACTCATCCCTCATCAGGCCCATAATCGAGTACAATGCCCCTTTTGGGATGTACCTTACCAAACACCTGCAGCAACTGGAAAGACCCCAAAAGTACCTCACCAAGAGGATCAAAGGGCTCAAACAGATGCCATATGCTGCCCGGTTAAAGAAACTCCAGCTCTACTCAGTGGCATACCGCCTGCTCAGAGGTGACCTGTGCCTGACGTATAAGGCCATGTCCAACCCGGAATTAAGGGACATGCTGCACCTCAAAAATTCCAAATCCCATCGAGCTACACGCTCAAGAGACTTGAACCTCAGCACTGAAATAAATAGGACATGCTGGAGGGACAGATTCATAACCCAGAGGCTCCCTTCACTATGGAATAAAATCCCAGTCCAGGTTAGGCAGAGTCCCTCATTGACTCTCTTCAAGAGGAATCTTGATGAGTGGATGGGAGATCATAGGTTTACCCCAGGTATCACTTCTGTGTCACTGTTAGACAGAGGCACAGTATACTAACCTCGAAAAAGGGCATAGCAAAATTAATTTAAAATGGGTGGCGAAAGCCAAACATACTCTGGCTAGGCTTATAAATGCCCTAGGGCAGATAGCCTAGTATGAACCTATGAACCTATGAACCTAAAATATACCCAGAGTTGATACATTTATAATTCAACTTTTTAGGCAAAATCATTTCCCTAGCTGAAACATAATCATTACAATCAATTAAAAATTCCATTCCCTTTATCAGATTTTATAATGCACAAGTCCTTCATGTCTTTTAAAGCCATAGTGTTTTCTTTTCATAAATTAATATATGTAAAATCTGTTTTCTTTATAAAAATAATTTCTCAGTACATTTTCATGTTTTTCAAAAAAACTATGCAGATTATGGTGCAATCCTAGATTGAAAAGACTGCTTATTAGTAAGGAATATGTATTAAAATCCAAGTTCATGTCCTTAAAGATAAACTCCAGGTTGAGCTTATGGATGAGTAGTCTGAGTTCATTAAGAATGTCAACTAAATTAGATTTAGAAATGGGTGTTAAAGTTAAGCTTTTTGCGCAAAACTTAAAATGACAACTATTCAGTTTATTGCTCCTTATAAAAGTATGTATTCATGCCAGCATACCCTGTGATGCCTGTTGAATTTTTGCCATATATGGGTCTTCATTCTCTGTTTGATAAAAAACTGCAATTCAATTCCTCAATTTTGGAAACTTTCATCTGATTGTCTACAACATCCAATTGTCGCATTTTCTTTGATATTCTGGCCAATGTCCTGAACCTATTTATTAGACAAAGGCTAAGGATTAAACCTTATCTTCTAAGTCACAAAAATTAGGATTCCTGTTGTTTTTCCAGTCATCCACTGAGATTTATATGGAAGTGGATAAGTCATTCTGGAACTGTATGCATTATCCTCTTTCTGAAAATTTCTTTTAGTCACCAAAAATAAAACATGTTTATTAACTCTGTTTAAAATTAAGGTTAGTTCTTTGTTATGGAGATCCAAAACACTATTTTCCTTAAGTGATCTGACCAATTTATTAATATGTTTTTTCCAAGAATTCGTATATTGTCTGCATTAGGTTTCTGTAGGATTGTAATCATTTCATCAATTTATTAAATAATGAAACTTATTCTTTTTAAATACTGCCTTGTTATATAATGCTGACTGGGAATTTAAAGGCTCTTAGCCTCCTTAGGTACCTGTTGAATTTTGAAATATTGTTTGAAATATAAATTATCATTAATACATTATTTATATTTCTTAAGGCTTTTTTCATATTGTTTCACTAGGTACATTCATCTTCTTCATGATTTGAATTGGCTGATCTGAAAGATGCACACACATTAAAAAAAAGATTAGCCTGAATATGAAGCAAATGTTGTTAATTAAATTGATTAGAATGTGTTATCATGATATTCTACACTAGATTGTGGCACTTTATTCTGGTGAACCTATGCTGGAGAATTAACAAGCACTAGGGTATTAACACTGTCTGTATCCATGTCACCATCAAATAATTCAGATGTAGGATGTCTAGCGATATTCATTACCTTCAATGTCACAATAATTGCAGAAACTGTCTTTTGCATTTCTTGTTACTGAATGTCGCCATAATTGCAAAACATTACTTTGCATTTCATCCATAAATTTAGACAGTTTTATCATCAGTAGCCTTAGAGAGTCTGTACTAGATCCCAAAGGAAGCATGCTGTCTTTAATTGATGAAATGGTATATCCATTAGCATCCAAACTGTAGTTACAAACACACTAAAATTGAACTCAAAACCAGTGCAGTCTGTAAACAATTGTAAAGTCTTCTAGAAAAACAACAGCAAAGAACTCAAAACTCAAAACTCCACCAAGATAAATTTATTCATGGTAGTTTAGTGCTTTCTTTCCCCAAAAATTGAACTTCATCAGAAGTGGCTATAATATCAAGACCTCTGTTTAAACACTTTTAATAAAAGTCACATGCTTGATATCATCCAATAAAAATACACAGAAAATATATATTATTATGCAAATCTATATATCACTTACAATCAAATAATGTTTAACATTAATAGCTTCATTCAAACCGGGAGCTTTATCAGCTGCCAAGAATAGTTGGCATTTCAGTTCTTTCACTTCAAGAACATTATTGCCATCTCCTCCCCTTAAATCAAATCAATGCTCACATGAGCAACAAAAAATAAAAAAAAAAAAAGTTTTGAAATCATTGTGTTCCATGCTGTGTTTTATCACATTAGATTAATCTTTTTTAATTATTCCATACATATATCGGTAAATATGTTGTGCCAAACTTTTTGTATGTTTTTCTACATAAAAAATATTCTTTTCAGCTCTGCTTCATGCAAGTTTATGTCTCCTAAGCAAAATTGCACAACACGGTATAAGAGTCAATCATCAAGGATATACTCAACTATACCAAGCAATGCCATATATCAATATGTATCAACTCTTACTAATATCCATCCTCTACATAGTAACCTCATAATGTTCCTGATTATAATCCAGCTCATTCAACTTCTTACAACTCTTATACTACCATACTCTTTATGAGAAACTACTTCCTGCACATAGTTCAAACTGATGTTTCAACATCTGTATTTACATGATTTATGTGTTTGATATTTGTACTGTTGTATGAATGTATTGCATTCTTATGTGTATCTGTGTATATATGGTTTATGGGATTATTATTTGTTCTGATGTATAAGTGTACTGCAATCATATGTCTATGCATTTGATTTGGTGCTTTTGTTCACTTATTGTGGAGCTTTTCTCACCAACCTCCACTGCAAATGGACTCATTTCAGCTCAGTGGACCATCCCAGTAATCAAACATAAATAAATAAATAAAATCAGACCGCGAAAAACATTTTGCAATATATATATATATATACATACCACACCATGATATTTACAAGTATAATGTATGTTGACATCAAAACTCTTATTCAAATGTTCCAAATATAAAGCATACCTCTGTTAATATATTTGCAATATTTATGGTCCCCATGTGGATGTGTGCCTTTAAGTTTGTCAGTTATCAGAAAACTGCTAGTGAAATCATTGCTGAAAAAGAGATTTTACTTATTTATTTATTTTTATATTTCTAACTGATAAACAACACCAGTGCCTTTAACTGTATCACTGTTCCTTGAATACTTTTTCAATTATTGCTGATAATTTTCTTTATTCAAAAGCTATTCTTAGTTATAGGAACAACAATATTATTTAAAAAGGTTCATAGGTTGGTACTAGGCTATTGGGCCTAGAGCCTATACAAGCCTAACCATAACAATTCCCTGGCTATTTCTTCCCACAATATTTACTTCCCGGACCCCTGTCTAGCAGGGCGACTGACATGATCCCCAGGGTGAATTTCCTATCTCCCATCCAATTGTCAAGGTTCTTTTTGAAGAGGGCCAAAGAGGCACACTGCCTGACATGTATGGGCAGTCTATTCCAGAGTCTGCGGAGTCTCTGGGTTAGAAACCTATCCCTCCAGCATGTTTTGTTCATTCTGATGACAAGGTTTAGATCCCTGGAGCGCGTGGCTCTGAGGGATTGGGATTTCTTTAAGCGTAGCATGTCCAACAGCTGTGGGTTTGAAATGGCCTTGTATGTTAAGCAGAGATCACCTCTGAGTAGACGATATGCAATGGAGTATAGCTGGAGTTTTTTTTAGATGGTCAGCATAGAGCATTTGCTGTAGGCCTGTGATTCTTTTAGTGAGGTATTTCTGCGGCCTTTCCAGTTGTTGCAGATGTCTTGAGAAGTACATACCAAATGGGGTGTTGTATTCTATAATGGTTCTAATGAGGGATGAGTACAGTGGGACAATGACCTCTTTTTTTTCTGGATGAAAAGCCCTTAGTGATGAGGTGTGCCACATAAAAGGATTTCATGACTGTTGTGGCGATGTGGTTATTGAAGGAGAGACCACTGTCCACCTGTGTCCCTAAGTCTCTTATCACACTTTCAGTGTTTAGTGTGCTGCCACCTATGTGGTAATTCACGGGTAAATGTTTTTTCCCAAAGGGGATAGCTATACATTTCTTGGCATTGAGCTTGAGTCCATGGCTCTGGCACCAAGCATCTGTTTCTGTAAGGCCCTTTTGTAGAATATCCACATAATGTGGGGATTCAATAATGGCTCCCAGTTTGCAGTCATCTGCAAACTTTGTTAGCCAGAGTCCCTTAGTATCACCCTGTATTTCAGAGAAGTACAGGGCAAACAAGATATCTTTCATTTTGTTTTTCATATGTTTGATCATACCATGTCATAAAATTCAAGAACATCTCACTTTTCTTTCCTTTAATACCCTTTTAGTTACTTACTCATATGCAAGGAATATAGTATTACAACTTGCTTTACACAAATGTGCACTAGACCTGCAAAGCCACACTAATGGCTGTTTAATTTGATAATCTCAGAAAAGGTCAGCCATCCTCATCCAAAGACAGCCCTGTACATAGTATTTATTACATCCCAAATGTCAGATTGTGTTAAAATAATTATGCACACAATAGCTTTCAAGCTTGTTTTACACAAACACATTGGAGTCCAAATATTCTGACTTATCTCACACAAGTGCACATTAGTCTTGTAAAGCCAGACTGTTTATACTGAGCAAACAAGAGGGTACGTTACTTTAATCCACAGAGAAACACCATCCCCCAGCAGTTATGTCCACTTTGCTGTGTATACCTCATCTGATTGCAATAAAAAGTAAAACCTCTCAACCTCTTACTGTAATAATCATGGAAAAATACCAAGAATCAGAGACAGATTTCTCCTATATACTTAAGCAGTTGCTAGAATAACAGTTTGTGCATTAGCACACATTTTCTGACGGATATAAAGTCTGAAGCTCAAATGTCTGTCATTATTTAGAGACTGCAATTAGTAATGATTTGCCAGAAACCACAAGTTTTATAAAGAACAGACTAATAATATGATACAAAAATCCAGGGCATTCTGAGAAATCAGGTAAATATGAGAACTATGTAATATCAACTGTGTTTCATATGAACAGTAGTCACAAGTAATCCAATTTATTTTGAACAAATGCACACTAGTCCTGCAAAGCCAAGTGGTTAAAGAAGAAGCACTACTGACAAAAAAAAAAATAAAATAAAAAAAATATATATATATATATATATATATATATATATATATATATATATATATATATATATTATCTTTTCATGAACACCTATGTGAGCCCAACCTGCCTGTAACAGAATAAGTAATCACTTGTTTTTTTGTAATCTTGAACACCCTCATAGGAGCAGACATCTTGATGAAATGTTATTACCTTGAACAGCTAAATCTATCTCATAATGCAGAGTGATGGCACATCTCACTAGGTTTAAGTGCCCTGCCCCTACTATATTTTGTTAGATCCTATTTCCATTCACTTTGAATGGAATTCAGCCTGAGAAATACTACTAACTTTAATAGTCTTCAGCACAAATGTCATTCAATTGATTGCAGCGACTATTAAAAATGTTTTTCTTCATGCTGTGTTCCACATTCTGTTAAAACTGCTTCCAGTAATGTTAACAAATTGTGACTTTTGTGAGTTTTTGTTTCCTGGTTACATTACTTCTCCCATCTTCCCTCCCTCGGTCTGTAAGAGTATCAGATGCCCTGCCTTGCAAGTTTCAACTAATTAGCAACATATACATAACAATATACTTAGCCTGGTGTCCCATTAAAAGTGCTCTCTCATGTCTCTCCCTATTCCTGTCATCTGAGTACCACACTTTAGCAAGAAGTCAACTCTGTTATTTCAAGCAGAGCTTTACATAACAATGAAATGTTAAAGTGTACTTACTAATATGTACCTTACATGTTGTTGATGTGAACCACTTCTTTCTATAAATATTGCTTTATGGTCTATATCTTACTAGATATTTACATTATGGAATATTCTGGAGGTTACTCACTGCATTCCTTATAAAGCGCAATGGAATGACAGTTGTTACTGTCCCTATCGGGATGCCCACTTGCCCTGCTCAGTTAATATTAATAGTGCTTCGTAATGTATACTTGCTAAAACCATTTAAACTTACTCTAAGGCAGCCGTCTGAATGCCGCTTGCAAAGGGGGAAAAAAGGCATTTGCATGCAGTATGTGTATGTCTTTTTTGAGATATTTAGTATTAACCGAGTAATAGTTGGGCTAACATCAATCACCCCTGTTTAAATTCTATTAATCAAACTCTGGGGTGGTTAATAAACTAATTTCTAGGTACACAGTGAATGCATCTCCAAACTGTGCTTACTTCATATACTTCTGTTAGCAAGCCGCTATGCCCATGCTTCAGTTCTCTATTACCCCTCCCTCTCAAATCATACAGATATGTGCATAAGTCAGTGACACACACTTATTGAAAGAGTACCATGAGCTGTGGAACACTGACCACAGCTCTACATCATAATGTGTCAGTATCTAATGGGGACCGAAACACAAGCTACTATAAGGTCACATGGCAACCCAACAGTTGTAACAGGAAGCACACAATGAAGGACCTCTGGTCAACAACTGCACACATACAGTAACATACATATAGACCATAGGACAGCATGCATCTTTCCATAAAGTAGTGCTGCAGTTGTTAGGGACCAAATAAAGTACCTCAACTTAGGCTGATCAACATATCCAAGAAAGCAAACACTGTGCACTGGCAGCCACCCAGATATGTATAGCACACCACGCAAGGACAAATGCTACAGGCCCAACACAAACACACGCACACACACACACACACACACACACACACACACACACACACACACACACACACACACACACACACACACACACACACTAAGTCTGCCAACACCCACAGACATGGATCCAAATGCTTCTTTTAAGGCATACACCACATACCTGCCAACAAACACATGCACATAATAGCTGGAAAAAATAATATCACAAGTAAAAGATATTGTTCGTGTTAAAGGTACTGCCTAATACACACTGTCATAGACCACTGAACTCAGTCATAACTTTATTTAGAAAACTTAACAAACAAATAAAAAGTTGTCAATCTTAACATTAATAGTTATGGCACCACCCATAACCTATACAGGACTTAGACAATAATTTCAGCGATCATTCCATTCATTCCCTTGTTGCTAAATCTATCCTACTCAGATAAGTGTAAACTGATTTCTGTTGTTTACAGTCAACATCCACTTTCACAAATTTGTCACAGTACATTTTGTATTACTGGGCATTATTACACCATCTGTATTACAGACATTTGTATGCAGTGTACTAAGGAATCACAGAGAACTGCTCACCTTTCCACACAGCAGTGCTGCAATGCCTACCAGGGACAAAATGTATGCAGGCCTCAGTGGTCTAATGGATAAGGAATTGGCTTTCTAAGCCAGGGTACCTTTTTGGCTAGGCTTGTACAGGCCCTAGGGCCGATAGCCTAGTACCTACCTATGAACTATGGTTGTAAGCTGGTGTCCATGACAGCTGGCCAACTATACTGAGATACATTAACTACCACCAGGGTATACTACTCCACTGCACTGTGTTTAACTTTCATATCTGACTTAAAAAAACACAAAACCACACAGCCATGCACAATGACACACACATATGTATCAGTGAACTCTCCAAAAAGCAATGCTGCAATGGCAAAGGAAGAACTAAATCTATTAAAAATGTCAGCTCTGGGTACCTCCCCCAGCTTTTCCATGAAGCCCCCTGCACTGATATCCATGTGTTCCCAGCAGTGCAACAAACAGGTGTTTTCTTTTCTGTTATTATGCATCTTTTTGAGTCATGCTTTTTGACTCTGAAAACTTGATGAAGAGTGACTCATTCCTGTATGCTTTGGCTGAATATAGGGAGACCAGAGTACACAAATTACATAATGAGATTGGGCTGAGAAGCATTCAATCTACATAGTTGATAAGAGCACCGTACAGCGCATGAAGGAAAGATCTTTGTTTGAGCAAATCTGTACCATACCCAACTCAGGAGAGCATAGCTAAAGTTATGCTCAGAAACTGGACATATACTGTGCCATGATATGTACTGTGGTTTGGGGCAGAGCTATGGACAGCACTGTGGTAAACTTCTCATAAAAGTGTGCCATCACTTTGGGGATGGGTAGCACACATGTGCCTGCCAAGATCAGTAGAATGAAGAGGTAGAAAATGAGAATCTAAGACAGTCAGTAAGCAGAAGGAAACACTCAAGCAGAACATATAGAATAAAATTCAAGGTGGGGTACAAGAAGACCAGTTACTTTTTTGGAGGATAGAGACATATTTTATATAGGATTAAATAGGATGATGGGTGTGGGAGTCAGGAAAAAAATAGGGTATGGAGAGAGTAGAAAGAGAGTGTTGGGGAATACCAAAATATTAAACAATACAAAAACCGGTAAGAGTGTTCACAAAAGGTAGGGATGACATTGGATAGCTACGTACATACCTAAACCCATACATCCATACATGAATACATACATACAGAGGATGGGCAAATAGTAATGGGATGCTTGTGACACATACAAGGTATGGAGAATGACACAATAAGAAATTAGTGACACATTGTAGGGGATAGGATGGAATGCTGGGTGAAGGATGTCTGCCAGTCAGTTAGAAAAGGCGCTCTACACATAGACATTGTTGGACAGTGATTCAGGTAGGCTGATGTTGCAAGCCTGGTCAGCCTCTGCTGGCCCAGTGGCCATGGTCTTCTGTATTAAGACGTTTGTTGTTCTTCTTACCTCCATTCATCATTAGTATAAAACCCATAAGACACTGAAATCAGTTTCTAAAACATTTATTTTCCAAATAGTTAGCAGCACACCTAAGCTATACTAATTGCAAGTTTAGACAAGACTATCACAGCAGAAATAAAGAACTAAATACATGGACCGGGTCATTCTGAAACATTGCTTCCAATCATCCTTCACAACCTTGATTAGCAGTAGAAATATGCAATTATTATTTAGACTGTCGGTCGGCATATTTTCACATACCCTGCATTTTCTCATAACTTCATTCACATAGTCACACAAACAAATGTTTATTCAATCACAAAACCAGTAACAAAATAAGGTCAAACTACAGAGACATAATATTTATGTTTCTAATTGCTTCACTCAAGCAGTTAATGTTCCTCTGTTTCAGAACAAAGCAGAGTATTATAAGATTATCTAACTCAAAGGATGAACGTGTTTCTGGTCTGAAATCCAGAAATCCATTTTGTCATTTGCAATGTCTGAAATACTTCTACAAAAGAAAATCCATGCTGACACTTATTTTTGATAATGTGGTTAGAAGCAGTAAGTTAAGAACAGCACATAATAAATAAATGTGCTGTTCTTAACTTACTGCTTCTAACCACATTTTTTGGAGATTTGGGTACTGTGGCCATGGATTTTGGTGATTCTTGGTCTTGTGTTCACATTTTTTGACATTCAGAACTTATTTTTGATATTTCAATTTAGGCCTAACACCCTGGAAAAGTGAATCCTCAATCCACTCCAGGAGACTCTCAGTTCTGGCCAGTTTCCACTCTAGCTACAGCTGCACCACCTGCTCAGTACTAGGCTGTGTCACTGCCATTACTTGCACAACTGGGGCCTCCTATGTGGCAGCCCATGGTAAGGCCTCATTCTGCTTCTCCTCCTTCTCCTCCTGTTCACAGACTGCATGAGGAGACACAATGACAATGGTGGCATATGTGACATAGAATGGTTTGACTCAACACACGATACCCATATCAATCAGCAAACGCTTCTTATCCTGCAGATCAGCTAACCTGTTCTGCATTCTGCTGCAGCCCATCCTGTTTATCTTTCACTCCTCATGTGTTATAATATAAAGATTTATATTAGTGCAGTGTTATAGGTGCACAATCAAATGCTCAGAACAAGGCAGGACTGCCATGGACGTTAGCTATGTTAAGCACCATTACCGCAGACAGCTATTCCTATGCAAGAGTGATATCAATTTCCTGAAGTACTAGCAAAAAGATATGCTAAACATTCCCTGACGATGTGCTTATCCTGCTCAAAGCAATATATCCTGCATGTACCTAGTACTGATCTTCATCTGTGTCTGGTAAAACAACCTTAGTGTATGTGTATAATACATGGCTTCATTGACTGACACATTGCAAATGTACCTTAAAATATATATCCTGTCTGAACCATTTATTGATGGCTCACCTGACATAGACTAATAACTCCCTCACACATATATATCCTTCTGCCTACCTCTGCAGAGAGCACACCTACTTGATTTACAGGTATTGAGTCAACAGGATGAAACATACTGACATAAATACTCACAGTGCATTACAGGTGCTCTTACTGGACTTCTTCCCGTGCCTCTTTACTCATCCCTCATCAGGCCCATAATTGAGTACAATACCCCTTTTGGGATGTACCTTACCAGACACCTGCAGCAACTGGAAAGACCCCAAAAGAGGATCAAAGGGCTCAAACAGATGCCATATGCTGCCCGGTTAAAGAAACTCCAGCTCTACTCAGTGGCATACCGCCTCTTCAGAGGTGATCTGTGCCTGACGTATAAAGCCATGTCCAACCCGGAATTAATGGACATGCTGCACCTCAGAAAATCCAAATCCCATCGAGCTACGCGCTCGAGAGACTTGAACCTCAGCACTGAAATAAATAGGACATGCTGGAGGGACAGATTCATAACCCAGAGGCTCCCTTCACTCTGGAATAAAATCCCAGTCCAGGTTAGGCAGAGTCCCCCATTGACTCTCTTCAAGAGGAATCTTGATGAGTGGATGGGAAATCATAGGTTTACCCTGGGTATCACTTCAGTGTCACTGTTAGACAGAGGCACAGTATACCAACCTCGAAAAAGGGCATAGCAAAATTAATTTAAAATGGGTGGCGAAAGCCAAACACATTCTGGCTAGGCTTATAAATGCCCTAGGGCAGATAGCCTAGTATGAACCTATGAACCTATGAACCTATGAACAACCATGCCTGCATTGCTTTTCACTTGAGGGGATGGCATCCACTTATTTGACGGGGTCATCATAATGCCCAGCAGCCTCTCTTGGTAAGTCCCACTGCAGGTAGTAAAGGAAGAATTACGAATAGTTACTCATGCAGGGTTATGTGGCCACTTACTTCTGTTCTGTACGTCAAAGTGAATCTGCTGTTTTGTCAAACATTCATCATGGACTTCACATGTGGAGCTCCCGTAGTGTATGATATTATAATTATAGTGAATCAGAGATAGTCATGATAAAGTAGTTAGTTAACTACATAGTAGACAAAGAGATATAAACTTGCATAGCTTGTGAAAGGGTGACCTTTTTCACCACAGTTTAGCAGGAGAATGCTCTACCTCGACTCGCATGGCTAAGTGCAGCTGCAAATACAGTGCTGTATGATATTGCTTTGCTATATCTGGTAAGGAGTTTAAGTTCCATTTTCTTCAGCTCTAGTAACATGTCATGCAGCATAGATCATGTCTGCCAGATGTAGCAGAATACTACAGTGGAGGTCCTGGCACTTGTAGCTAAGTGAAGACTGCTGGGGCAAGCAGTTTCCCATGTGCCTTAGCAATAGCTGCAACAGGCAGACTGTATGAAAAATACCTCATATAGGGTATATGGAAGTGAGCAAGTTTTCCTGACATCTCCATTCATGGCTCAGACACAGCAGCCAACTTCAGTAAAAAGTTTTATGTCCACTTAGACAAATATGTAGCTCTAGTAGTCCCAATTAGAGCCAATTAGAATGGTAAATTTAAAAACAAACTACAATAGTGGTCAAACAATATAAGGAAACTGTATAATAAACAAACAAAAAAAAAAGAACTCTTTAATCTGCACAATAAGACTGTACTCCTCAGGACACGAAGAGTATAAAATATTATCAGGAAACTTAAAAGCACTATAAGGACCAAGGAAGCAAACAATGAACAGAGATTATCTTCTGAAATGAAGAACAACTACAAGTCCTTCTTCAGCTATGTTTGAAAACTTAGAAATAACACTCTGCATTATTCTGAACATTTCCTTAAAGGTAACACCCACCTTTCTGACCCAAATAACATTATAAATATACTAACAGAATAGTTCTCTGCAAACTTCACCCATGAAACACTTAGTCCATCACTCATCCCACAATCCCTTACACTTCTTAATATCACTGAAGAACACATTCTTAAGATGTTATTCAAAAAATAAAACACTTCTTCCATGTGTCCAGCTAACATATCTGGGTATCTACTAAACAATGTCTAGGAGGTTCTAGCTAAAACGCTCCTAAAACTGTTCAACATAAGCATAGATACAGGTTATGTTCCAAAATCCTGGTGCACTGCTGTGGTTATCCCCCTCCCCAAGGGTGGTCCTAACACAGACTTTGGGAATTATAAACCAATCAGCCTTATAAATCTAGTATGTAAAATTATGGAGCATAACATAATCAATCTCATTAAAGGACAATGCTGTTCAAGCTGCTGAAACCTTTACAAAGGCACTCTATGAGCATTTGCAGGAATGCATGGATCATGCTATCCCATGTAAAACCAAGACTCACTCCTCCAAGAAAAGGAAACCAGTCTGGTGGACCCCTGCCATAAACAAGCTATGCAACAGAAGGAGGAAACTAGTACAGAAAAGAGTAAAATCCCAAGAAGGAAAGACATCCCTGATCAGTATCAGCAAGAAACTATGATCCCTCATTTAATCATCCAAGGCTAGTTTAGAAAGAAAAATTGCCAGTGACTCCAAAGATAACCACAAAGTGTTCTTTAGCTATGTCAAGAACCTAAGTGGAAACTCTCAGATCTGTTCTGAGTTAGTGCAGAATGGCACAAAATACACTGAAACGACTGATATTGCCAACATTCTGGCAATCAGATTTAGTGCAAACTTCACCACCCTCTCACACCCTAAAGGGCCCATAACCATACCAGAAGAATGTAGGGCCCCATCAATCACCGACACACAGGTTAAAAAAGCCCTATCCAAAGCCAAAAACACAGGTTCAATGGGACCGGATGGGGTCCCAGGCTGTGTCTTACAAGAGCTCCAAAATGAACTAACCCCTCACCTAAACACACTGTTCAAACTCAGCCTCTCTACAGGCTACGTACCCACAGAGTGGCGCACAGCTTCAGTTATCCTGCTCCACAAAGGTGGAGCCACAACAGACCCCAGGAACTATCGCCCTATAAGCCTGACTAGCCTGGTCTGCAAGGCTATGGAATGCATCATCATGGAACTCATTAACAGAGACAATGGAAACCTCCAAACCTTGGACCCTACCCAGTTTGGTTTTGTTAAGGGCAGATCATGCCTCCTAAACCTGGTGGACTTCTTTGAGATGGTTACCAAGGCATTAGACGAGGGAAAGGAGGTCCACACAGCCTACCTAGACCTCGCAAAGGCTTTTGACACCATTCCCCATTCTAGTATTATAGACAAGCTCACCAGCTTGAACATAAAACCCTATGTCACAAGATGGGTTGCCAACTGGCTCATGGATAGAACCCACATGGTGAGAGTTGCAGGCTCTACATCCGACTCTAAACCGGTTACAAGCGGCGTCCCACAGGGCTCAGTCCTAGGACCCCTCCTGTTTGGTATATACTTCTCAGAGGTACAGGCAAGCATAGGAGGACTATGGCTGACCAAGTTCGCAGACAACTGCAAACTAGGGGCCATAATTGATTCTCTGGCTGATACAGACACCCTCCAGATGGGTCTCACTGAGACGGATACCTGGTGTCAAAATCATGGCCTCAAGCTCAATGTCAAAAAGTGCATAGTCATCCCCTTTGGAAAAAACAAAGTACCCGCGAACTACCACATAGGTGGTAGTCCCCTAAATACAGAAAATGTAATAAGGGATCTGGGGACCCAAGTAGATAGTAATCTCTCCTCTGATAATCATATTGCCAAGGTGGTTAGAAAATCCTTCTATGCGGCTCACCTAATCACAAAAGGGTTCACATCTAGAACACAAGAGATTATTGTGCCTCTCTATTCATCACTCATTAGACCCATCATAGAATACAATGCCCCACTTGGGAGGTACCTTACAAGACACCTGCAACAGCTGTAAAGGCCACAAAAGTACCTCACCAAGAGGATTACTGGCCTCAAACAGATGCCCTATGCAGCCCGACTCAAGAAACTCCAGCTGTACTCAGTTGCATACCGCTTACTCAGAGGTGATCTCTGCCTGACATACAAGGCCATGTCCAACCCAGAATTGATGGACATGCTCCACCTAAAAAAAAAAAAACAAATCCCAGAGAGTCACATGCTCTAGAGATATAAACCTCACCACAACGATAAATAGGACATGCTGGAGGGATAGATTCCTATCCCAGAGACTCCCCATGCTTTGGAACAGGATTCCAATATACATCAGGCAGAGCCCCTCACTAACACTCTTCAAGAGAAACCTTGACAGGTGGATGGGAAACAGAAAATTTACCCCGGGGATCACTGCACTGGCTCTGCTGGACAGTGGTGCAGGGAACTAATGACCCCACTGGATAGTGGCACAGGGAACTAATGGCTCTGCTGGACAGAGGCACAGGGAACTAATCTAAGGGGGTGGTGAAAGCCAACACATTATGGCTAGGCTTATAAATGCCCTTGGGCAGATAGCCTAGTACGTACCTATGAACCTTTGAACCTATGATATCAAGAATCTCATTACGCTTAGTATTGACCCTAACAATCTGGCTTCATCAAAC
Organism: Protopterus annectens; assembly: GCF_019279795.1. Taxonomy (NCBI): domain Eukaryota; kingdom Metazoa; phylum Chordata; order Ceratodontiformes; family Protopteridae; genus Protopterus; species Protopterus annectens. The sequence continues at coordinate 397,376,536 of NC_056727.1, forward strand.
AGAGATCATGCCTGTTAAACCCAGTTAATTTCTTTGAGAATGTCATGCAAGCTGTCAACAGTGGTCATGTTCTTCATACGGCTTATGTTAATATGGCCAAAGCATTCAATAACATACCTCATGCCAGAATTTAAGGAGACTGACAGAAAGAACCATATAGTTTATGCAACAGGAGCATCTTCTAATAGTGCTAAGGTAAGCACTGGAGTCCCCTAAGGGTCCATACTGTGTCTCCTCCTGTTTGGCATCTACTTTTCAGATCTTAAAGATGATAACCAGGGCCTCTTTTTAACCACAAGGCATTCTATAACTATGTCAAGAATCTAAGTGGCAATGCTCAGATTTGCTCTGAGCTACAACAGAATGGCATTAAATGTACTGATCCCAAGGATATTGCCAATATCCTGGCAGATCGATTCAGTGCCAACTTCACCCCCCTCTCACCCCCTAAATGGCCCATCTCAATACCGGAAGATTGCCAAATTCTGGTAATAACGGCCACACAGGTAAAAAACGCACTCTCCAAAGCTAAGAATACAGCATCCATGGGACCAGATGACATCCCAGGCTGTGTACTATATGAACAACAAAATGAACTGGCACCTTACCTAAGTGTCATGTTTAATCATACCCTCACCTCAGGCTTTGTGCACACTGAGTGGCATACAGCTACAGTTATCCCACTCCACAAGGGTGGATCCACCTTGGATCCTGGGAACTACCGCCCCATCAGTCTGACAAGCCTGATCTGCAAGGCCATGGAACGTACTATCATGGAACTTATAAACAAAGACATTGGCAACCTTAAAACACTGGACCCCACCCAGTTTGGGTTCATGAAGGGCCAATCTTGTCTCCTGAACCTGAATGACTTCTTTGAATCAGTCTCCAAAGCCATGGACGAGGGTAAGGCAGTCCACACAGCCTATCTGGACCTCGCCAAAGCCTTTGACACCATCCCCCACTCTGGAATCATAGATAAACTTACTAAGCTGGGCATTAATCACTACATCACTCGATGGGTTGCCAACTGGCTTACTGACAGAACCCAGACTGTAAAAGTAGCTGACTCCAAATCCAGCTCCAAACAAGTAACAAGTGGAGTACCTCAGGGTTCAGTCCTGGGACCTCTCTTGTTTGGCATCTACTTCTCTGAAGTACAGGCCAACACTACGGGACTCTGGCTAACAAAGTTCGCAGATGACTGCAAACTGGGAGCCATTATTGAATCCCCAAATGATGTGGATACCCTGCAAAAGGGCCTTACAGAAACAGATGCTTGGTGCCAGAGCCATGGGCTCAAGCTCAATGCCAATAAATGTATAGTAATCCCCTTTGGGTAAAAACATGTACCCATGAATTACCACATAGGTGGCAGTACACTAAACACAGAAAGTGTGATAAGAGACTTAGGGACACAGGTGGACAGTGGTCTCACCTTCAATAACAATAATAGATTCCTTCACAGAGACTTCCCTTACTATGGAACAGGGTCCCAATCTACATAAGGCAGAGCCCCTCACTATCACTCTTCAAGAGGAACCTTGATGAGTGGATGGGTAACAAAAAGTTCACACCAGGGATCACACCAACAGCACTACTAGATAGGGGCCAAGGGTATTAGCTGCTAGTAGAAGGGTCTAGGGAACTACTAAAGGGGCGGTGAATACCGCACAATGTGGCTGGGCTAATATATGCCTTCGGGCAGATAGCCCAGTACCAACCTAGGAACCTATAATAACCACATCGCCACAACAGTCAGGAAATCCTTCTATGTGGCACACCTCATCACTAAGGGCTTTTCATCCAGAAAAAAAGGAAGTCATTGTCCCACTGTATTCATCCCTCATTAGACCCATTATAGAATACAATGTCTTATTTTGGTATGTACCTCTCAAGACATCTGCAACAACTGAAAAGGCCGCAGAAATAGCTCACTAAAAGAATCACAGGCCTAAAGCAGATGCCCTATGCTGACCGCCTTAAAAAACTCCAGCTATACTCTGACGCATATTGTCTACTCAGAGGCACTCTCTGCTTAACATACAAGGCCATGTCAAACCCAGAGCTGTTGGACATGCTACACTTAAAGAAATCCCAATCCCTCAGAGCCACACACTCCAGGGATCTAAACCTTCTCATCACAGTAAACAAAACATGCTGGAAGGATAGGTTCCTGACCCAGAGACTCCCCAGACTCTGGAAGAGACTGCCCATACATGTCAAGCAGAGCACCTCTTTGGCCCTCTTCAAAAGGAACCTTGATGATTGGATGGGAGAAAGGAAATTCACCCCGGGGATCACCTCAGTCACCCTGCTAGACAGGGGTCCAGGGAAATAAATAGTGTGGGAAGAAATAGCCAGGGAATTGTTATGGCTAGGCTTGTATAGGCCCTAGGGCCAATAGCCTAGTACCAACCTATGAACCTATGAACCAAGTTTGCAGAATGACTGTAAACTAGGCAAACCTGTCAAAACCTCCCCATATACAGCACTCTTCAAAACAGGATTACCCTTGTTAATACTTAGTGCATGGAAAATGAGCTTAAAACTGAATGCTAAAAGTGTAGTATTGTTTCTTTCAGAAAACAGAAATGGCCTACAACATATAGTTTAGAAAGTGCACCCTTAATAAATGATGCTCCACAATATTTCATGTCTAAGCATGGATGGTATTAAATGCCAGTTCCAGATGTATTTCAGGATGGCAGACCAGAGACATTAAATAGTCTCAGAAATGCTAAACTTTTAATGAAGCTTTCGGGCTCTCAACCCTTCATCAGCATACATAGTTCACATTACTTCACATTTAAATAGAGGAAACAGTTAAGAACACATGACCAAACCAACCAATAAAATTCAGGAAGACAACATATATATACTTTTGCAAAAATAGAATATTTTTTAAAAACAGTTTAAAAACATTTTGCATCTATTTTGACATATTGCTCATTATGGAGCTGCAGATAACTGTTATATCTTATAAATTATTATTTTGTTGTTTTAATAGTATAGGTTTTATACTGGTAGCGTTGTTTAGACCAGGAGAAGTGTCTGCCTGTAACCTTATAATCCACTCTAATTCCTTTATTTCCAAAAGGTTATTGACATCACCCCCCCTCATACCCACTTGTACAGTGTCGATGCATCTAAATTTAAAACTATGTGTATTAAACTCTGATATATGTTTAAATAGAGCATTGGTCTGTATCTGCCTATTGATCTCGGACCTATGCTCTATGATACGATCTTTAAGCCTTCGCGTAGTCTTCCCTACATAGAAGGCATTACATGTCGTGCACGTAGCAAGATATACCAGTTTTGTAGTATTGTAGATTTGTAGATGACTGTTTTTTCATATGGGAAGGCACAGAAGAAGAACTGCATGAGTTTGTCACATATATTAATAATACGACAAGTTTCTTTAGATTTAAAATGTGTTCCTCACTAAATGAAATGGTATTTTTGGATGTAAAGCTATATAAGAAAAATGATACAATACAAACAATGGTACATAAGAAGGATGTGCACACAATAAGATACTTGGAAAGCACCAGCATGCACCCACCACACATTTAAAGGTATAATGAAGTCGCAGCTCATTAGAGTGAGTAGGCTGACAACAGAAGAACAAGTCTATATGAATGAGATAGCTGTGATGAAAACTGAGTTTATGAAAAATGGATATGCAGAATATCTTATTAATATCAATATTGAATTGGTGACACAAGGTAGAAAAAAGGAATATAAACCGATTTTTTTGAATAATGTGGTAAATGATGGTCATGAGTTAACTACTTCTGTATTAAGAAAAAATACACCCTTAAGATGTATAACCACATATTCTGGTTATACAAAACAAATATGTAAAATAATTGAAAAGAACTGGCCAATTTTGATGGCCATGCCAGAACTTAATTCTTTAGCAGGGTCCAAACCAAGGTTTGCATATAGAAACCATCAGGCCTTAAAGAATATGTTGTGTTATAAGGACTTTGTAAAACAATCAGCTCCATTGCATAATAAATTAGGTACTTACAAATGTTATAATTGTACATGTTGTGGGGATATTTTAGCAGTAGATTCTTGTTTTAAGCACCCTCTCACCTTTAGGACATTTCAGTTTTACTGTATTGCCAATTGTAATACTACAAAACTGGTATATCTTGCTACGTGCACAACATGTAATGCCTTCTACGTAGGGAAGACTACGCGAAGGCTTAAAGATCGTATCATAGAGCATAGGTCCGAGATCAATAGGCAGATACAGACCAATGCTCTATTTAAACATATATCAGAGTTTAATACACATAGTTTTAAATTTAGATGCATCGACACTGTACAAGTGGGTATGGGGGGGGTGATGTCAATAACCTTTTGGAAATAAAGGAATTAGAGTGGATTATAAGGTTACAGGCAGACACTTCTCCTGGTCTAAACAACGCTACCAGTATAAAACCTATACTATTAAAACAACAAATGAATAATTTATAAGATATAACAGTTATCTGCAGCTCCATAATGAGCAATATGTCAAAATAGATGCAAAATGTTTTTAAACTGTTTTTAAAAAATATTCTATTTTTACAAAAGTATATATATGTTGTCTTCCTGAATTTTATTGGTTGGTTTGGTCATGTGTTCTTAACTGTTTCCTCTATTTAAATGTGAAGTAATGTGAACTATGTATGCTGATGAAGGGTTGAGAGCCCGAAAGCTTCATTAAAAGTTTAGCGTTTCTGAGACTATTTTGTGTTTCTTGAAGACCAGAGACATTAATCAGGGTTTGAGGGGGTAACCAGCATCATCTGCAAACACATATTTGTTTTGTGGGGGTACTGGCTGCTTGCACAGTTTCTGCATCAGTAAATATTTAATTTTGCACAATTAGCCTGTATGTACCATAGAGATGGCCATGGAAGAAGTCACAATGCTGGTAGTGATTATAGCTGTAAAACGTATCCTAAATACAAGTATAATAAGGTATAATAAGAATTGCAAGGGTGTTACACACAGTGGCAGTTTCTAATAGGGCAATGTGGACAGCTACCTGGGGCCTACAACTCCAGGAGGGCCATGTCCATTGCAGAAAGAGGACACACACAGCTGTGGCTACTTAAATATGGGTGCTGTGATCCACTGGTTTATTCTACTTTATTTTATTTTAAGTACAGGAACACAGCGTGCCTTTACATAACAAATAAGAAGTGGATCGTCTTCTCGTAGGAGGAGAAAGTCCATGAATATTAAACTGTAAAGAGATGGTTGTGGTGCACAAGAGCAGCATCAACTTAGTAGCAGGACATAAGTGTTGGTTTTGTTTTTTGTTTTTTGTAATCTAAAATCCTGGTGGCAGGCAACTAGATATATGTAGCAGATGACTTTGTAGAGTGACTATTTACTTCAGGGTCTGGAAGTGCTTGTTTGCGTGGTCTTTTGTAACACTTCCTTTTATCTGGTGAACTTTATAATTAAAGTCTCACATAGAGAGAGAGAGAGAGACTGTGTGTGTATGTGAGAGAGAGAGAGAGAGAGAGAGAGAGAAAGAGAGGCAGAGGGAGAGAGAATCTTCTCAATGTATGATAACACCTGAGATTGCACAATGATAAGCTACTTTTACCACCATGGCTCTCTGTCACTGAAAACTGTTGCAAGACCAAAAGCCTTACTGCAGAAATGCATGCTACAGGTATTCACTGCCTCCCATCCATACTACAAACAAGTGCTCTTAAAAAGATATTCCAGAGAAAAATGTTGTACCCACAGGCTTCCAGTGCTGTAGTAGTTATAGGACTCTGTCATTGTTCATGTTGGTGTGAATGACCTGAGACGTACCTCCCTGGACTACATGAAAAGAGACATGGAAGAACTCATTGATCAAGTAGCCCAGGCTGGTATGACGATGACCCTGAGTAGCATCCTGCCCTCACCAAGAATGATACCTCAGTATAAAGAAAAAATGATCAATTTCAACAACTGGCTAAGCTTCTGATGTCATTCAAAGGGGATCCAGTGTCTGTCAGCCTGGGACAAAATGCTCGACAAGCCGCATTGCTTCACAAGAGATAGCTTGCACCTGTCACCCCTAGGCTTTCAAATACTGGCCAAGGCTCTTGCTGCCCCCATAGTGCCTTTTTTAGGCAAGGCTCAAAAGTCAAACACACCTCCGTAAACAGCACAATTAACAAAAATCTGAGTGTTATGCTACTCAACGCCAGGAGTTTAAATCTCAAAATGCACATGCTCAAAGCACTCCTCAGTATGGAGAACATCAACATCTGTGCAGCAACTGAAACCTGGTTCAAGGCTCCAGAGAGCACCCCAGCACTACCGGGCTACAACTTGTACCACACATTTCGGCCACAGAACACGGACCGAAACACAAAAGGAGGGGGTGTATCCATATTCATCAAGGATACCTACACCTCCAGGTTAGTGGCGCAGCATGATACCTCTGAGAGCATCCATGTGCAACTAACATTGGGCAAATCTGCAATGCAAATTGTGGCCTGCTACAGATCACCCTCCATGACCCGGGACCACCACTGCACCTTTCTGGAGACACTGAAAAACATGAAGGTCCTACTGAACACCCTGATATTGGGCAATTTCAATTACCCTACCATTAACTGGGAAAACTACTTGAGTACAAACTCCCAGGCCCAACGCTTCCTGGAATTCATCAACTCAAATTCCCTGGATCAGCTGGTAAACTCCCCTACCAGAGATGAAAACATATTGGACCTGGTCATCACAAACATGGGCGACAGGTGTTCCACATCGGAGGGCAACCTGTCACTGGTTAGATCAGACCATAAACTAATCACTCTGGATGTCCACACCCCACCACCACCCCCAACTAAGGAAACCACAGTAAAAAACTTTTCTAAAGCAAACTTCACCTTACTTAAGACAGAGGCGGTAAGTTTCACAGCCCCCACGCTAAAGTATAACGCTGCTCAAGATGCAGAAACCTTTACAAATGCACTTTATGAGCACCTACAAGGATGCATGGATCATGCCATCCCTAGCAAAACCAAGACTCACTTCTCTAAGAGAAGGAAACCAGTCTGGTGGACCCCTGCCATAAACAGGCTATACAATAGAAGGAGGAAACTAGTTCAGAAAAAAGCAAATCCCAAGAAGGAAAGACATCCCTGATCAGTATCAGTAAGAAACTGAGGTCCCACATGAAATCATCCAAGGCTAACTTTGAAAGAAAAATAGCCAAGGATTCAAAAGATAACCACAAATCCTTCTTTAGCTATGTTAAGAATCTAAGTGGCAACTCGCAGATATGCACTGAACTAGTGCAAAATAGCACAAAATATACTGAACCTACTGATATTGCCAACATACTGGCAGATAGATTCAGTACAAACTTCACCCCCCCCTCACCCCCAAAAGGGCCCACAACACTAATAATGGGAGATTTCAACTAACCTACCATTAACTAGGAAAACTACTCATGTACCAACTCCTTCACTCAACGCTTTCTGGAATTCATAAACTCCAATGCCCTGGATCAACTTATCCACACCCCCACAAGGGGCAACAATATCCTAGATCTAGTCATTACCAACATGAGTGACCGGTGTTCCACACCTGAAGTCAACGCCTCATTGGTCCGATCCGACCATAAGCTAATTACTCTAGATATCCACATCTTGCCCCAACCCCCCATTAAGGAAACCATGGTAAAAAATTTCTCCAAAGCCAACTTCATGCTTCTTAAGACAGAAGTGGTGAACTTCATGACACCCATGCAGATGGACAATACAGTTACAACTACTGAATCCTACACAATTGCACTTTATAAGCACTTACATGAGTGCATGGATCGTGCTATCCCAAACATAACCAAGACGCTATCCTTCAAAAAAAGGAAGGCAATCTGGTGGTCCCCTGCCATAAACAAACTGTACAACAAAAGGAAGAAACTGTTGCAAAAGAGAGTAAAATCCCATGAGTGGAGGAGCTCCTTGGTCAGCCTCAGTAAGAAGCTGTGCTCCCTGATAAAATCCTCCAAAGCTAGTTACGAAAACAAAATTGCCACTGATTCTAAAGACGACCACAAAGCATTCTATAGCTATGTCAAGAATCTCAATGGCAACACTCAGATCTGCTCTGAGTTACAGCACAATGGCACTAAATATACAGACCCAACTGATATTGCCAACATCCTGGCAGATAGGTTCAGTGCTAACTTTACCCCCCTCTCACCCCCTAAAGAGCCCACCTCTATACCGGAAGAATGCAAAGTTCCTGTAATCACGGCTGCACAGGTAAAAACCACGCTCTCCAAAGCCAAGCACACAGCATCCATGGGACCAAACAACACCCCAGGCTGCATTCTACATGAACCACAGAATGAACTGGCACCCCACCTAAGTACCATGTTCAGTTATAGCCTCACCTCAGGCTTTGTGCCTGCTGAATGATGCGCAGCGATGGTTATCCCACTCCACAAGGGGGGAGCCACCACAGACCCCAGGAACTACCGCCACATTAGCCTGATGAGCCTGGTTTGCAAGGCCATGGAACGTATCATCATGGAACTTATAAGCAAAGACATTAGTAATCTCCAAACTCTGGACCCCACCCAGTTCTGGTTTGTAAAAGGCAGATCATGTCTCCTAAACCTGATAGACTTCTTTGAAGCAGTCACCAAAGCCGTAGACAAGGGTAAGGTGGTTCACACAGCTGATCTAGATCTTGCCAAGGCTTTCAACACCATCTCCCACTCTGGAATTAAATTATAGATAAACTCACTAAATTAGGTATAAATCCCTATGTCACAAGATGGGTTGCCAACTGGATCACTAACAGAACCCACACTGTGAAAGTAGCAGACTCCAAATCTGACTTCAGACCAGTGACATGTGGAGTACCACAGAGTTCAGTCCTGGGTCCTCTCCTGTTTGGCATCTATTTCTCTGAAGTACAGGCTAACACAGAAGGTCTTTGGCTAACTAAGTTCACAGATGACTGCAAACTAGGAGCCATAATCGAAACTCCTAACAATGTGGACATCCTACAAAAGGGCCTCACTGAGACAGATGCCTGGTGTCAAAGCCATGGCCTCAAGCTCAATGCCAAAAAGTGCATTATCATCTCCTTTGGTAAAAACTCTGTACCCATGAACTACAACATAGGCGGTAGTATACTTAACACCGAAAGTGTGATAAGAGACCTTGGGACACAGGTGGACAGTAGTCTCTCCTTTGATAACCACATTGCCACAGCAGTCAGGAAATCCTTCTACGTGGTACACCTCATCACAAAAGGTTTCTCATCCAGAAAGAAAAGAGGTCATTGTTTCCCTCTATGCATCACTCATTAGACCCGTTATAGAGTACAACACCCCTTTTGGTATGTATCTCACAAGACATCTACAACAACTGGAAAGGCTGCAGAAATACCTCACAAAGAGGATTCCCAGCCTCAAACAGATGCCCTACACAGACCATCTAAAAAAACTCCAGCTTTACTCCATCTCATATCGCCTACTCAGAGGTGATCTCTGCCTAACATACAAAGCTATGTCAAACCCAGAGCTGTTGGACATGCTCCACTTAAAGAAATCCCAGTCCCTCTGATCTACATGCTCTAGGGACCTAAACCTTGTCACCACAGTAAACAGAACATGCCGGAGGGATAGATTCCTGTCCCAGAGACTTCCCATACTCTGGAATAAACTACCTATCTACATCAAACAAAGCTCCTCATTAGCACTCTTCAAGAAAAATCTTGATGATTGGATGGGAATAGGAAATTCACCCCGGGGATCACCTCTGTGGCTCTGATCGACAGTGGCACATGAAAATAATTTTCTTGGGTGGCAAAAGCCAGGATACCTTTTTGGCTGGGCTTGTATAGGCCCAGGGCTGATAGCCTAGTACCTACCTATGAACCTATGAACCGGAAAAGTGTAGTGTCCCAGAAATCATAGATGCACAGGTGAAAATAGCCCTTTCAAAAGCCAAAAACACAGTGTCAATGGGGCCAGATGGTGTCCCAGGCTGTGTCTTGCACGAACTACAGAACAAACTAACCCCCCACCTAAACACGCTGTACAATCTCAGCCTCTCCACAGTCTACATGCCCATAGAATGACACACAGCAAAGGTTATTACACTCCACAAAAGAGGGGCCACAACTGACCCTGGTAACTATTGCCCCCATAAGCCTGACTAGCCTGGTCTGCAAGGCTATGGAGCGCATCATCATGGAACTCATTAACAAAGACATTGGGAACTTCCAAACACTTGACCCGACCCAGTTCGGCTTTGTTAAGGGCAGGTCATGCCTACTAAACCTGGTTGACTTCTTTGAGACAGTCACCAAGGCCATAGATGAGGGAAACATTGTTCACACAGCCAACCTTGACCTCGCCAAGGCTTTCGACACCATTCCCCACTCGGGTATTACAGAAAAACTCACCAGCCTGAACATAAACCCCTACATCATGAGATGGGTTGCCAACTGGCTTACAGACAGAACTCACACAGTAAGAATAGCAGGCTCCAGGTCCAACTCTAAACCAGTCACAAGTGGTGTCCCACAAGGCTCGGTCTAGGGACCCCTACTGTTCGGCATATACTTCTCAGAAGTACAGGCAAACACAGGAGGACTATGGCTAACCAATTCACCAATGAATGCAAACTGGGAGCCATAATTGACTCTCCGACTAACACGGACATGCTCCAAAAGGGCCTTACTGAGAAGGACACCTGGTGTCAAAGTCATGGCCTCAAGCTAAATGCCAAAAAATGCATAGTCATCCCATTTGGGAAAAATAAAACACCTACGAATTACCACACATGTGGCAGACCCTTTAATACAGAAGAGGTAATAAGAGATCTGGGGACCCAGGTAGATAGTAATCTCTCCTTTGACAATCGTATTGCCAAAGTAGTTAGGAAATCCTTCTATGTGGCCCATCTAATTGCTGAAGGGTTCACATCTAGAAATAAAGAGGTTATAGTGCCCCTCTACTCATCACTCATCAGACACATCATAGAGTACAATGCCCCATTTGGGATGTACCTCACAAGACACTTCCAACAGCTGGAGAGACCACAAAAAGTACCTCACCAAGAGGATTACTGGCCTCAAACATATGTCCTATGCAGCCCGACTGAAAAAACTCCGGCTGTACTCAGTGGCATATCGCTTACTCAGAGGTGATCTCTGCCTGACTTACAAAGCCATGTCCAACTCAGAATTGATGGACATGCTACACCTAAAGAAATCCAAATCACTGCGAGCCACTCGCTCTAGTGAGCTAAACCTCGCCACAACAATAAATAGAACATGCTGGATGGATAGCTTCCTGTCACAGAGACTCCCCATGCTTTGGAACAAAATTCCAAACTACATTAGACAGAGCCCCTCACTAACAGTCTTCAAGAGAAACCTTGACAAGTGGATGGGTAACAGAAAATACACCCCTGGGATCACTTCATTGGGTCTACTTGACAGAGGATAAGTTAATTAATCAATGGGGTGGCGAAAGCCGTCACACTCTGGCTAGGCTTATAAATGCCCTCAGGCAGATAGCTTAGTACCTACTTATGAACCTAAGATCTACTTTGTGAATATCAGGAAGAGGCATAAAAACACATACAATTGAAAGAATGTAGTCTTGCAGTATGTTTGTGTGTGTGTGTGTGTGTTGGGTATCAGGGGAGCAGGTTTTCTACACATCTGTGATGCACAGCAAAACACCTCCAGTTGTGCCATTTCCTATTAACAGGATCCATTTTTGGACAGTATAAAAAGTAGTAAGCATATAAAGCAAGTTGCAGCTGATACAGAGATTTGTTTCAGACATAAAATAATCAATACAGTAAACGCTCAGTTAATCGGAACTGAAGCAACTGGCACTGTCAAGCAACCAGCAAAAAAATATCAAAGAAATACAGTAAAAATTTTATGTGTTGCACTTTCTGCCCCCCCCCCCACACACACACACACACACACAGAAACATGCCTTATGTTTTTTTTGAGTTTTGGAGTTTTAAAAAAGGAAGATAGGAATAAATTCTCTCACTCCCCAACTTGAGAACAAGCCAAACCAAACAAATAGTATAGGCAACAGTATTAGTCAGAGCTATTTTTAATAGTAACTCTCAAGCAGCCAGAGACTGCAGTTATCCAGCATCTACCAGTCCTCATAGGTGCCGGTTAACTGAGAGTTTACTGTATTTTAATGATTGCAATAATATTTTGCTCCTTAATTTATGTATGTATACTGTTCAATTTCATTGTTTTGAGATTGTGTTCAAACAAAGTATATAAATCAATTATCAGAATTGTACTTATATATATAGCAGTATTTATAGCTTGGTACAATGCTCTCATTTTATGACACCCATGCAAAATTTAATTTGTTTGGGCAATTACAGCTGTAACTATATGAAAGTGATATGAACAGGTTTTGAGAAGAAATAAGACAGAAGCGTAGTAAATGCTTACCATTTGGAAGAATGTAAGGCAATTTGCTTTTGAAACTGGTGATAGTGTTGACAAATTAGGCAATACTGTATATCAGAAAAGCTAGCAACTCAGTATTCCTGACTGTCAGTAAAAAAAGCAGGCACTTTATATAAGTTTGCAGAATATCTGCACATTATGTCCTATGAGATATGCCACAACACCACATTTAACATTTGTTATGTTTTCAAATTATCTCTGGAACACAATGAAAGGAAATTAAAAAATGTTTTATTAATATGTTCATTTTGCCTACTACTTTACTGCCTACTCTGTCAAATGTACAAAAATATATACTCAGGTGCTTGAAGACACCCTTTTCATAAATGCAACAAATATGGACTCTTCCTAAAGATTAGTATGATATATGATATATCCTATATATCTTTAGTTGCTCCAGCTTTTCTGTTTCTCAAATTAAGCAGTTATACTGTCACGGTTTGGCATGTGAATTTTTTTTAGCAACTGAACTCTTTAATGAGGACTAAATTATGTTCTCTGTATCATTTAGTAAAGCATGCAGTGATCAGAGCATAAATATAATAACACTTATTTGTTAACCACTTAAGCCCACTGAACAGACAGTCCTTCCCAGAGGCTACCTGGTAGCAATGCCTGGTTAAGTGACTTGCTCAAGGATACACAGTAGGGAATCAAACCTGTACCACTGGAAGTGCAGTTCACAGCCTTAACCCTCTGCACCAAACTGCTGGGCTAGCATGAATCCCAAGGAGTCACAGCTTCTGTACATTTTCTTCTCTTTACTCCAAGTGGTTGCCCACGTCTCTGGTCTGTGTAGTTGCTATGGGCTAGAGCATACTTGCAGCTCTTGAATTATGCTTTCTGCATTTTAGAAAAATTATGCTTTCTGCATTTTAGAAAAATTATGCTTTCTGTATTTTAGAAAAGTAGGAGATGCTAAGAGATATGAGGTCTGAAAACCAGAATGTACTCCTCTGAGGTGTCTGAAATGTTTCAGTAGTTTTGCTTGCTGAGCTTTTGTACCCAGACCTGGACCAGGTGCATTTTTGGCTTTGCCTAAGACAAAGAAATCTTAATTAAAGTAAGTGAAGTAATCAGAAATGTAAACAGAATACTTTTGGATTCACTTAGTTCCAGACAGAGGCAGCACAGCAAAGGAAATTGAATTAGGCACCTCTGAAATACTTAGCAGGTTAAAACAGTGAACATTAGTTTCCAGAATTAGAATGTACTTGAGGAATGTCTTTCACTAAGGGTAAGAGCATCCCTAACAGGTGGATAGCTTTCAAGACAGAGTTGTCATAGTACTTAGCAGCCATTTAAAGAAAAAAAGAAAAGGTGTGACTTTCTACTGGTGCTCATAAGTCTGGACCTCATTAAATACTGTTCTGTTTCAGCATGCTTTGTAAGGATTTTAGCAGTGGAAAACATATCCAGTATATGAGCTTGTATTCTAAGGTCAGCATGCTCATCAGTTTTATAGTCAGGCATCCAAGCTAAAATGCATTTACATTGTGGCAGTTAACAAATCTGCAGAAGATTGCAGGACTTTACAGGACTAGTGTGCATTTTGTGAAACAAGCGGGAACATATTAGTCTGGTTACTGTGTGTTTAATGTTACCATTATGTTTTTTATCACAACCATATGTCTGAGTCTGTAGTTGGCTATAACTAATGGGCTACAGGGGGCTGTTAACTATCTGAGGATAAAAGTAACCTGTCTGTCATCTGTTCATTTCAAATGGATATTAATATGTCTTTGTGGGACTAGTGCATTTTTTGTATGAAATAAGTAGGAATTCTTTGCTGTGGCTGCTATGTGTATGAGTGAAACAAATATGAAATAAATTACTGTAGCCATTATTTTTATCACAGATGGACATCTTAGGTGTACACACAACAAAATGGCTGTAACTGCTAGGTGGAGATGAAAGGTCTATCTGTGGTTGAAAGCATCCCTCTTGTCATTTGATCACTTTAAACAGTCATTCATCTGACTTTGCAGAATAAAGGTAGAATATTTTGCTGTGACTGTTGTGTGTTTATGTGAAGCAAAGTTAAATTACATTACTGAGACGATTATTATTACTATATATTACATGTCCGTGGATAAAAATGACTAAACCTGATCAAGTTAAATGGTCACTAGTCTGACTTTGCAAGGCTAGTGTGTATTTCTGTAAAGCAAGTTAGAAAGGTGATTAGTTTTATCACAATCCAACAAGTGGTATACACAGTTAATAAAGTGGCTGTCATTGGTAGATTATAAGGATAGATGTCTGAGTGTTTTTTTTTTTTTTTTTTTTTTGCTTATGATAGAAATGTCCTGAAATGCATAACTTTGTTATTACTGGTTAGTAAATTTTGTTTCACTTCTTTCTGGAAAATGTTCGTGACTAAAAATGTAATATACACTCAGTTTCTGCTTTACTAAACAATAAATTAAAACAATTTGGTAGAAAAATGCGCATCTAAAACAATCAGGAAGGTGAATCCAGAATAACATGTGAATTTATGCATAGGTCATATCAGGGTGGTTGCAATGGTATAGCAGTTAGCAATGCCACCTCACAGCAAGAGGTTTTCCAGTTCAATTCCCAGATGGGTTGCCTTCTGTGTGGAGTCTGTGGTCGCATGGGTTTCCTCCAGGTGCTCCAGTTTCCTCCCAAAGACATGCAGCAGGTGGATTGGACACTCTAAATTGGCCCTAGATGTGCATGTGTGTACCTTCTGTGGAAGGTCAGACTTTGGGCTGACAACTCAGCACTATAAAAAGTCTACTGCCAATTGTTCTACAGACCATTGTTCTGCTGTGGCAACCCTTAATGGGCAAACCAGAAAGGAGAAGAAGATATTTAGTGACTCTGATAGATATGTTGCTCACATGTAGGATGCAAGAGAATGTGTAGCATTCCTTTCTCCGTGCAAACCATTGTATGTGTTTGAGGACTTTCAGTGAAGAACTGCAGAAACTCTTGGTATATTACTGGCAATAACAGGGTTGTTATTTTTTGATGACACTATAAGTCCTTAGTTAATTACAATCACAGTCTGAACGCAAAGCTTATTGTTTCTTTTCTACCTCCCCATTAGCTTTGTGATGACTGTAATTTATTAAGTGATTACGTTTTGATTGTTACTTTTTTATTTCCATAAATAGTGCACATATCTTCTACAGTAGCTTATTTGGGCTGACAACAGTGGAAAAGAAGCTATAAGTCTGTAAAACTAGAATGTCATTAATACAGTTATATAACAGATATAATTACCCAAGGTAAAACTATATCTGTTACAGAGATAATATTTGTAGTAGTTCCCATATCATACCTCTATGCATCTTTATGCACTTCACTTACTGTTATAGAATTCTATATGCAAGCATCCTGCACAATGCTTTCTTCAGCAGGAAATTCAAATATATTTTCCTCGAGAAAGAATCTGCCACACCCATTCTGCTGTACCTCTGGCATTTATCATTTTCTTGAGACGTACAAAGAAGTGGCAATTTCTCCAGTAAAAATAGAACAGAATGCATTGCTATATGCTTATATGCAGATCCATAAACATAGTTGTGCAACAGTACTGCAGATAGGACAATGTACTATAACCACAAACTCACATATACTGTCTAAACTAACTTTCTCCATTTGCTATATATAAAAATTAGATACTTGTTCTAAAAGGTTTGTACAGAAAAATATTTCTGTAACACACCATCTGTATCTTTATTACAGGTGAATGTAGTTTTATAGTATGGTGTACAACAGTGGTGTGACCAGTACTACTGTATGGTTCATAAACCTGGGCAGTAAAGACAGAGCAGTTGAGAAAGCCAGAGATGATGGAAATGAAGTACCTGAGAAGGGTGGTAGGATGCACACTGTGGGACAGACGAAGAAATGAGGATATAAGAGCAGAATCCAAAGTAGCTCCATTTGCAGAAAAGATAAAAGAGAACAGATTATAGTGGTTCAAGTTGGAACAGACAAGAGGAAGGCAAGAGGAAATCAAGGAGCCCAGCAAAGATATGGATGGATTGTATGAAAGAAGATCTGCAACCGTTAGACATGAGTGTTGAAGAAGGCAGGAGTGTGGTACTGAATCGATAGAGAAATGCCGACAGTTAACACAACACTCCAACCCCATGTAGAAAATGGGAAATAGAGGTTTATGATGATGAATGTAGTTTCAAAGTGGACATCATTGACTCACTGTTAACTTAGGAATGCTTGCTAAATAGTTACACTATCCACTACTCCTTAAATAAATAATAGTCCCATATACAGTGAATCCCTTATACCACATAAAGCAAATATTAGTTTTCAGGCAACTAACCAACATCTTGTGACAGAAATAAAGAAAAACACTATATGGCTATGATGTATATGGAGAAAAAGCCATAAGCTGGTGAGGATCTAGTTAAGGTTTACATTACCGGCTGGTAACCATTGCTTTCAAACAATTAAAAATCAAAACCTGTTTTATCCTAAATGTGCACCGGTAATGTACATGAGTAGCGTGAGCCAAAATACTAACAGAATGGTAATATTTCATTAAGGTAATGTTCTTATGTTTTTTAATATTACGGCTATCTGTCATTCTCTGTATGCATTGATCCAACTATGCCGTCTCTCTCCTGCATGTCACCACAGCTGATAACAATGGTTTCCAAAATGACTTCATCTAATTATAGTATCATCATGGAGGCTTTACCTCATGTATCCATGTAAAGTTTCCTGTGACTAAAGCACCCAGAGTAACTACTAATTTGCAGATGACCACACAGCCAAGGCTTTCACTCCCAATAAAGAGTGGCAGATAGTGAAACATTCCATAGCTCTCTGGCAAAATGATACTTGTGGATGTATCATCTGCTTTGTTTGTAGAAGTTAGATTGTTACTCATTGTAATTCCACAGAATTCACAGTACATATCAAACAATTAACATGAAAATGGCAACATTTGTGTTACAGTTATTTTAGTTCAGTTAACTCAGTACAACAGAAAAAGTAAGCATAGAAGTAACCAAATCCTAAGAAAGTAATACTGCAATACAAGTAGATCCATTTTAAAACTAGCATATGGCAAATTTTAACAGAAATAAGAAATAAGTACAAACAAGTAATAACTGCGACAGTAGTTCATCAATTACACCATTACCTAAGAAGGAAGTAATAAGAAAAGTGACATTCCATGGTAATCTCTGGTGAAAAAATGTTTACTTCCTCAGTGGAGGTATGAAAGCAGCGAGCTATAGTAAAATATAGCAAGGCATTTGAGTGGATGTGATCCGACTCGTGCTCTATAGGCATGATATTGCTGCATATAATCACTTAGATCACAGTTTCTCATTTGCATTGCATGATTCTTCCTTGTGAGGAATTTCTTGCCCAATGAATACCTTGCAGAATGTCCATTTGGACGGTGTCACATCTGTTAACAATATTTTCCTTCCTTTTTATTCATGATAGTTTATTTGCCTAGTATTTGTGCAGACAGTTAACAGTATCAAAACCATATGGCAAAAAAAAAAAATCTCTCAGCTAAGCTGTCTGCACCAGATAAGCTCCATAGGAAGGCTAACATCTGTCATTCAAATAATATACATTTATCTTAAAGCATTCAAAACGTAAGCAGTAACAGACGTGTGGCAAATCACATCTCTCTTATAGAAGTTACACTGAACAGTAGTAATTAAGTTTATGTCTCTACGTTCTCTGCTTGTGAACCAGCCTTCCACAAATTACATAAGAACTAACTTTTAAGGCCTTCCTGGGGGTTCTTCACTTAAGGCTACAAAGAAGGCATATATGTAACCTAAGGATCTGAATTTTATGTTGGAGCAATTATCATTATCTCCCCTATCTATCAGATACAGTGGGATTATCTCCCCTATCTATCAGATACAGTGGGATTATCTCCCCTATCTATCAGATACAGTGGGATTATCTCCCCTATCTATCAGATACAGTGGATATAAAATGACTTATAGGGAAAACACTTTCTGGTTGCTGTCATCTCAGGGAGGAAGTTTTCAAACTTTCAAATACTGTTTATAAACTTACTTTATATTATATAGCAATTCCTTAAGGAAAGGGTGTCACTAAAGATAACTCCATCTTTCATGCCAAACGCTATATCAGAAGTGAAT
This sequence comes from Protopterus annectens, assembly GCF_019279795.1. NCBI lineage: Eukaryota > Metazoa > Chordata > Ceratodontiformes > Protopteridae > Protopterus > Protopterus annectens. Next base: position 397,395,168 of record NC_056727.1, read on the forward strand.
GTTAGCAGATGAGAACAGTCACCACGAACAATATCATCAATGCAAATAAAGTCCAAAGTTGCCCACGTTAAAATCCAAAAGCAGTCACAGTAGAAATGTAAAAAATCATTTATTTCGGAACAAGGAATGAGCGCTTTCGCATAGTCTAGCTATGCTTCATCAGATACATTAACTCAATACAATTTACCAAATATATATACCCAGCATTTTGGCGGGCTCATTAACTCTATCACTCATTATCAATTAGTGATCATGGAAATAGATTCAGGTTAAAATGAAACTCATTATATTTCCTTTTTAGTCCACTGAAAATCATATAATACTAAACACATTACATTTTAAAAATAGCGATACTTGCAGGCTCCGGTAATGCATGGATCTTATAAGCGTCATTCAAGCAAACAGGTACCTATTCAAGCCATTAGAAGAAGTACAGTGCTTACAAATAATGCAGCTCGCCTCTTAATGTAATAACAGTAGCATCGGTACATTACTTACAAATGCATTCCATCGCTAAACAACATGTGCGTATAGCTTGAATAAAACCATCTATAATGAAACTGCACCATGATCGCAAGCAGCTTGATAAAGAAAACAAGTTCTTAGTCCACAGTTGTCTTCAAAAATACATAGATACACAAACATCAACACTGTGACGTTCGCTATAGAATTAACCCCTCCTTCTATACGCAAATGGTGTTGCATGTGCTTAGAGCTCCAATGGAGTATCTATGGAAGTTAGTCAGTGGTCTCCCTGGTCCTAGTGCCAACATTTAAATCCATATAATGAATGTTTAATGATGGCACTTCATTCAAATCAACTTCAATCATAAGAGAAAACATATATTCACTCACATGGAACATAACAGTTCCGATGACCCTCGAGTACTGATAGTAATTCTAGATGCATCAACCATAGAAAAGAAACTGTTATATTTACAAAACTGGTACGTCATGATTACTGTATATAAATATATATACTAAATACACATCGTGACTATGATATAATGCATGAGCTACCAGATAAAACAAAACAATATACAAAAATATATAAAAATCTCATATTTAAATATGATCAAATAAACAAAATTATAAAATTCAAGACAACCTAACTATGAATCACAATACTCTTACTCTATATTGAAAGTTAATGTATATTAAAAGCCTAAGCCATTATTCCAATTACATAATACATCGCTTACGCCTTAAAAAACAATACACATACTATGACACTTGATATAAACTTACTCATTACAATCTATATGGGCATGTATAATGTTATATGCTGCTACATATAACAATTAAAATGTACATTATACAGAGCAAAAAATGCAAAAAATGAATAAAACCATTACAAAAATTACAACAATACAAACCCATGCATACTATGAAGACCTTATTAGCCTGATATTACTATATGTGATCTGAACTATAGAAATGTCATGGCCCTGAAAGTCAATAGACAACACTACCTGCGTTCTACCAACACAGGTTTCAGAGAAATGGAGTTGTTTAATCCTGGTGGAAGGTGTGCCGCTAATTTTAGGATCCAATGCAACTCAGCTTTGGCCAACGTATTTTCAATACTACCTCCCCTTAAAGTAGGTACAATTACTTGTAAGACCCTGAACTTAAAGAAGTGAGAGTGATTTTCCTTCACATGTCTGGCTAGTGCATTGGTTTCTTCTTGTTTCCGAATTTCATAAAGGTGATCATAGATACGATCTCTCAACCTTCTCTTGGTTAGACCTATATAAAATGCTGTGCAGAGGGAGCAGGTGGCCAAATATATCACATTTCTTGTGTTGCAGTCAGCATATTGTTTAGGTTTAAAGACTACATTCATATTAGGATGTTGATAGTCCTGTGTCTTACTTAAGTTATTGCATCTAGGACAATGTAAAGAGGGGTATGTCCCTTTACTTACTATGTCTCCCAGTAATAAACAAGTGGATTTACCCACATTGGTAATGTGTTGATCATTACAAAGTTGCTTCTTAAGATTGTCACTGTTCTTATAGCAGAATTTAGGTGTAGGGCCTACTATATCTCTAATCTGTTTATTCACTGTGAGGACATTCCAGTTTTTCCTGATTACTTTCCTAATGCTCTCCACTTCATTCGTGTATTTGATGACATAGCATATTCTATTACCATTAGAGGTAGAACCAGGGGTGGCTTTTTTCCTATACCCACTCGATGTAAACAATTTATCATTGGTAACATAATCAGTGTCTCCAATAATCTCTTGCCTTATTCTCCTCACCATGTTCATGTCATAGCCTCTATCCTAAATAGGAGCTCCATGATATTGGCCTCCTTAGAAAGGTCATCTTTATTTGGACAGAGTCTGGACACTCTAGTAAATTGGCTTGTTACTATGCCCCGAAAGGTATAGGCTGGATGCATACTGTCTGGTGCTAACAACGCATTTTTCCAAACAGTTTTCCTATAGAGTGTAGTTACAATTTTTCCTTCGTCTGTCAATCTTAATGTAACGTCCAGAAAATTAACTTGCTGATATGAGCTCTCTACAGTGAATCTTAAAAAATCAGTAGTGGTTTGTAGGTGTCCCAGGAAGTTGTGGAAACTGTCAGCTGAACCCTCCCAGATTATAAGTATGTCATCTACAAACCGTTTGTAGTATTTTATGTACCTTGAGGACTCATGAGTAAACAGGGACAACTTTTCCCACCAGTATACTACCAGGTTAGCATAAGTATTGGCACAGGGGGTCCCCATGGCTACCCCATGCCTGTAGGAAATATCCATCCCCAAATATAAAAATGTTGTTGTTCAGTACTATATCCAACAACTGAGTGACCAATATAATCCTATCATTGGAAAAATGGGTTTCCTTATGCAATAACTCCCTGATATACTGTATCCCTATATCATTGGGGATCGAGGTAAATAGCTTTTCCACATCCATGGTTATGAGAAGATAGTCTGTGTTCCCCATTTCCAGATGTACGTCCTTAAGGCTCTCTAGCAGTTGGTAAGTATCCTTAAGGATAGTGCAGCAATTATTAACTACTGGACGTAGAAGGCTCTCTAAGAAGGTTGATATACGGGCAGTCACCCACCCATCCCCTGCTACAATCGGTCTCATTGGAATGGGCCATACCTCCTTGTGGACCTTAGGAAGACCTTTCAGAATGGGAATAACTGGATCAGATTTTAAAAGATATTCATACATTTCTAAACTAATTTGTCTACATAGCAAGAGATCATAAATGTTGTCTTTAACTGTTTGTATAATGGTGGAGACTTGCTGGATAGAGATACGTGTATAGGTAGTTTGATCTGATAGCAACTCCCTCATACACTTCACATATTCTTCTGAATCCATCAACACTACACACCCCCCTTTGTCAGCAGGTTTTACAACCAACCTATCATCACTCTTCAATCTAGCCAAAGCATGAGTTTCATCTCTATTGAGATTATAGAATCTCCCTTTCTTGTTACATGTTACAGAAAACAATGCATAAAGATCATTTTCACACATATCTAGAAAACATTGCACCATCGGATGTATCGGGGGTGAAAAGGTACTTCTGTTCTTATACATGGCCAACGGTTCAGTCCTGTTGTTGCTTTTCTCATCGTCTGCAAACAGTAACTTGAGGCAGACTCGCCTACAAAATAGTCTTAAGTCTAACAGGGTATCTTCTAAGGACGATCTAGCCGCAGGAATGAATGTAAGCCCTCTATTAAGAAGGCTATGCATAGCTGTATCAACACTGTAGCTGGAAAAATTGAAAACCAGAGTCAATATCTGGTCTTCCTGTTGGGCACATTCCACTCCTCGGAATATTTATTCTCGGTCCCCTGCTGCTGGAGCGCCCCCTTGGTTGTTGAACATATTTCCTTTGATAGGGTAAAAAAGGGGGGTTCATGGTTCCCTTAACGCTGTTACTTTTGGGTATAGCTCCTGTGTTCCGATAGCCTTGTAAAGCCTCTTGATTGGGCGGAGGTGTATCTATAACCGGGAATTCAATGGGGTCCAAGTCACTGACCCTATTAGAAGAAGTCACTGTCTGCATGGTGGAATGAGTATCATTTAACTGCAGTGACAAGTTATTAGCAATATCTGAGTTTGCTGTAGCACTATTACAATTCGCTGCATTCTGTGTAGAATTAGGTTGGCCATCTTGGTATCTAGGCCAGACAAACACATGGCCGTTTTGAAAGTCCAAGAAGTCTCTCTTTAGCTTGTGTTGCTTAGTCCTGCCCAACCTTTCACCAAAAGATTTTACTTGTGTGAGAACTGAACATAGTTTCTCATTGCAATATTCTGAACTGAAACTATCGACTATCCTTTGATAAAGCATGTCTGTTTTACTACGAAGATCTATTTCAAGTGGCAAAAAATATTTCAACAGGAGTCTCACATAGTCAAACCCTAAATTGATATTCAAATCCTGCCACTGCTTTAGTAAGGAAGGATGGGAGTCCCCATACGTAGGCATGCAGAAAACCCGCATGCCTCTGGGGACTACCTTGTGGTGCAAACAAGCTTCTAAATGTAATCTTTGCCACAAATACCTTTGTAGTTGATAAAGATTGTTCTCCAAAACTTTCAATTGGTCATGGAAGTCTTTCAAATTCTCACCAGTTTCAGTAGTTTGCTTACGGGTTTCAGCTTCATTTAAATCCAGTGACAATAAAGGGTTCAATTCATGTATGAACAGACCTGTCCACAAACGAGACGTATCCCTCGACCCTGGAGTAGAAGCGACCCCAACACTCTGACCTTCCATCGTGTGCGTTGAGTTGTGAACAACCAACAGGAAAACAACAATACAAAAGAACACAACTCACTGCTGAAGACGTTCTCACCAAATGCAGGATAAAAGTGAATGTTAGCAGATGAGAACAGTCACCACGAACAATATCATCAATGCAAATAAAGTCCAAAGTTGCCCACGTTAAAATCCAAAAGCAGTCACAGTAGAAATGTAAAAAATCATTTATTTCGGAACAAGGAATGAGCGCTTTCGCATAGTCTAGCTATGCTTCATCAGATACATTAACTCAATACAATTTACCAAATATATATACCCAGCATTTTGGCGGGCTCATTAACTCTATCACTCATTATCAATTAGTGATCATGGAAATAGATTCAGGTTAAAATGAAACTCATTATATTTCCTTTTTAGTCCACTGAAAATCATATAATACTAAACACATTACATTTTAAAAATAGCGATACTTGCAGGCTCTGGTAATGCATGGATCTTATAAGCGTCATTCAAGCAAACAGGTACCTATTCAAGCCATTAGAAGAAGTACAGTGCTTACAAATAATGCCGCTCGCCTCTTAATGTAATAACAGTAGCATCGGTACATTACTTACAAATGCATTCCATCGCTAAACAACATGTGCGTATAGCTTGAATAAAACCATCTATAATGAAACTGCACCATGATCGCAAGCAGCTTGATAAAGAAAACAAGTTCTTAGTCCACAGTTGTCTTCAAAAATACATAGATACACAAACATCAACACTGTGACGTTCGCTATAGAATTAACCCCTCCTTCTATACGCAAATGGTGTTGCATGTGCTTAGAGCTCCAATGGAGTATCTATGGAAGTTAGTCAGTGGTCTCCCTGGTCCTAGTGCCAACATTTAAATCCATATAATGAATGTTTAATGACGGCACTTCATTCAAATCAACTTCAATCATAAGAGAAAACATATATTCACTCACATGGAACATAACAGTTCCGATGACCCTCGAGTACTGATAGTAATTCTAGATGCATCAACCATAGAAAAGAAACTGTTATATTTACAAAACTGGTACTTCATGACTACTGTATATAAATATATATACTAAATACACATCGTGACTATGATATAATGCATGAGCTACCAGATAAAACAAAACAATATACAAAAATATATAAAAATCTCATATTTAAATATGATCAAATAAACAAAATTATAAAATTCAAGACAACCTAACTATGAATCACAATACTCTTACTCTATATTGAAAGTTAATGTATATTAAAAGCCTAAGCCATTATTCCAATTACATAATACATCGCTTACGCCTTAAAAAACAATACACATACTATGACACTTGATATAAACTTACTCATTACAATCTATATGGGCATGTATAATGTTATATGCTGCTACATATAACAATTAAAATGTACATTATACAGAGCAAAAAATGCAAAAAATGAATAAAACCATTACAAAAATTACAACAATACAAACCCATGCATACTATGAAGACCTTATTAGCCTGATATTACTATATGTGATCTGAACTATAGAAATGTCATGGCCCTGAAAGTCAATAGACAACACTACCTGCGTTCTACCAACACAGGTTTCAGAGAAATGGAGTTGTTTAATCCTGGTGGAAGGTGTGCCGCTAATTTTAGGATCCAATGCAACTCAGCTTTGGCCAACGTATTTTCAATACTACCTCCCCTTAAAGTAGGTACAATTACTTGTAAGACCCTGAACTTAAAGAAGTGAGAGTGATTTTCCTTCACATGTCTGGCTAGTGCATTGGTTTCTTCTTGTTTCCGAATTTCATAAAGGTGATCATAGATACGATCTCTCAACCTTCTCTTGGTTAGACCTATATAAAATGCTGTGCAGAGGGAGCAGGTGGCCAAATATATCACATTTCTTGTGTTGCAGTCAGCATATTGTTTAGGTTTAAAGACTACATTCATATTAGGATGTTGATAGTCCTGTGTCTTACTTAAGTTATTGCATCTAGGACAATGTAAAGAGGGGTATGTCCCTTTACTTACTATGTCTCCCAGTAATAAACAAGTAGATTTACCCACATTGGTAATGTGTTGATCATTACAAAGTTGCTTCTTAAGATTGTCACTGTTCTTATAGCAGAATTTAGGTGTAGGGCCTACTATATCTCTAATCTGTTTATTCACTGTGAGGACATTCCAGTTTTTCCTGATTACTTTCCTAATGCTCTCCACTTCATTCGTGTATTTGATGACATAGCATATTCTATTACCATTAGAGGTAGAACCAGGGGTGGCTTTTTTCCTATACCCACTCGATGTAAACAATTTATCATTGGTAACATAATCAGTGTCTCCAATAATCTCTTGCCTTATTCTCCTCACCATGTTCATGTCATAGCCTCTATCCCTAAATAGGAGCTCCATGATATTGGCCTCCTTAGAAAGGTCATCTTTATTTGGACAGAGTCTGGACACTCTAGTAAATTGGCTTGTTACTATGCCCCGAAAGGTATAGGCTGGATGCATACTGTCTGGTGCTAACAACGCATTTTTCCAAACAGTTTTCCTATAGAGTGTAGTTACAATTTTTCCTTCGTCTGTCAATCTTAATGTAACGTCCAGAAAATTAACTTGCTGATATGAGCTCTCTACAGTGAATCTTAAAAAATCAGTAGTGGTTTGTAGGTGTCCCAGGAAGTTGTGGAAACTGTCAGCTGAACCCTCCCAGATTATAAGTATGTCATCTACAAACCGTTTGTAGTATTTTATGTACCTTGAGGACTCATGAGTAAACAGGGACAACTTTTCCCACCAGTATACTACCAGGTTAGCATAAGTATTGGCACAGGGGGTCCCCATGGCTACCCCCCATGCCTGTAGGAAATATCCATCCCCAAATATAAAAATGTTGTTGTTCAGTACTATATCCAACAACTGAGTGACCAATATAATCCTATCATTGGAAAAATGGGTTTCCTTATGCAATAACTCCCTGATATACTGTATCCCTATATCATTGGGGATCGAGGTAAATAGCTTTTCCACATCCATGGTTATGAGAAGATAGTCTGTGTTCCCCATTTCCAGATGTACGTCCTTAAGGCTCTCTAGCAGTTGGTAAGTATCCTTAAGGATAGTGCAGCAATTATTAACTACTGGACGTAGAAGGCTCTCTAAGAAGGTTGATATACGGGCAGTCACCCACCCATCCCCTGCTACAATCGGTCTCATTGGAATGGGCCATACCTCCTTGTGGACCTTAGGAAGACCTTTCAGAATGGGAATAACTGGATCAGATTTTAAAAGATATTCATACATTTCTAAACTAATTTGTCTACATAGCAAGAGATCATAAATGTTGTCTTTAACTGTTTGTATAATGGTGGAGACTTGCTGGATAGAGATACGTGTATAGGTAGTTTGATCTGATAGCAACTCCCTCATACACTTCACATATTCTTCTGAATCCATCAACACTACACCCCCCCCTTTGTCAGCAGGTTTTACAACCAACCTATCATCACTCTTCAATCTAGCCAAAGCATGAATTTCATCTCTGTTGAGATTATAGAATCTCCCTTTCTTATTACATGTTACCGAAAACAATGCATAAAGATCATTTTCACACATATCTAGAAAACATTGCACCATCGGATGTATCGGGGGTGAAAAGGTACTTCTGTTCTTATACATGGCCAATGGTTCAGTCCTGCTGTTGCTTTTCTCATCATCCGCAAACAGTAACTTAAGGCAAACTCGCCTACAAAATAGTCTTAAGTCTAACAGGGTATCTTCTAAGGACGATCTAGCCGCAGGAATGAATGTAAGCCCTCTGTTAAGAAGGCTATGCATAGCTGTATCAACACTGTAGCTAGAAAAGTTGAAAACCAGAGTCAATATCTGGTCTTCCTGTTGGGCACATTCCGCTCCTCGGAATATTTGCGTTTTCTCGGTCCCCTGCTGCTGGAGCGCCCCCTTGGTTGTTGAACATATTTCCTTTGATAGGGTAAAAAAGGGGGGTTCATGGTTCCCTTAACGCTGTTACTTTTGGGTATAGCTCCTGTGTTCCGATAGCCTTGTAAAGCCTCTTGATTGGGCGGAGGTGTATCTATAACCGGGAATTCAATGGGGTCCAAGTCACTGATCCTATTAGAAGAAGTCACTGTCTGCATGGTGGAATGAGTATCATTTAACTGCAGTGACAAGTGCAAGTGCAAAATGATTGATTCACTCTGCACAGCTAGCAGGCTTTTATTCATACTGCCAGAGTGAAGGTGAACATCTGTTGCATATGCTGCATATACAGACTTCAGAACATAGACCAGGAGAATGAATGATCACCCTTTACCTGAATTTCAGGAAAGGGATAGAAGACTTCAAGACTTTATGTGAACAGTTGGTTGGCCATATTACTTTTTGAAATGGTAAATGTAATACATATAAAGGCACAACAGGAGTACATTCCACTGGTACAGAAGTTACATCAGTAGCATGTTTCTGAAATGTTTCTGTACAAAACATTTTAGACGCTGCCACATGGACCACTGTCCACACTTTTATAAAACAATATAAACTGAAGGCATGGTCCATAAGTAAAACAGCTTTGCCACACTTGTGCTACAGGGAATCCTGAATCTGTCCACCTTCTATAGGTATGCAAACAATGCTTCAGGATCTCCATAAAAGTCACGATTTACTGTTACAGTATCTCTTCCCAAAGATATGTGTAAGGTCCTTGACACAGCAATAGATATTAGATGTCACTGCAGCCGTAAAGCTACTTCCCCCAATCCCTTAATAAAATAGTATGTTTTTGCTTTATATCTGTTTTATTAGAATATTATACAGTTACTGTTATTATAGTTTTAAATGTATTGTACAAAGAAAATTGCTTACTGTCACGGTAGGAGAGAGATGAACAGATGAAAGCATGTGTCAATGCTGGCTCTATATATATATATATATATCTATATCTATATCTATCTATATATATATATATATATATATATATATATATATATATGTATGTATGTATGTTACAGCAAGTATTTGTCACAATGGTATAACGTCTGAGTTTACTCATGTCTTTTTCCATGTCTCAAAAAGATTTATGCAGTTGCCCCATCTTTCTTTTCCCTTTAAGGACTAACACAAGCCTCATGCATTTGAAGGCACTGACAGAGGCAGTTCAAGGCTCCCACATATAGCTAATGCTGTTAAAGAGAGCTACCATTTGATGAAAACTACCTCATTGAATTTATTATGTCGGACTGCATCTCTATCTCTCTTCCTATATTTTTTAACTTTTTATACTTCCAAAAACTCATTTTTCTTAGGCTGTTGCTCTAGAGATTTTATATACTTTTCAGTAATTGAGAAAAAAGTGCTTTCAAGAATGTTACTCTGTTTGCCTTAAACTCAAACAAATTTCAAACAGCTCTACTCTAGCTAATGTTCAAGCCCTAAATTTAAGCCCTGAATTTGTCATAGCTGTGATGGTGCAGTGATTAGGATTATTGCCTCACAACAAGAGGCTCTCTGGTTTAGTTCTCAGCTGAAGCGCCTTCGGTGTGGAGTCTGTATGTCCTCCCTGTGGTTGAATGAGGTCTTTTAAAGACATGCAGGTAGGTGCATGCATGTGTGTGTGTGTGTGTGTGTGTGTGTGTGTGTGTGTGTGTGTGTGTGTGTGTGTGTGTGCACCTTCTGTGAAAGTTGGGCATCAGGCTGGCAACTTGACACTGTAAAAACTCCCTTCCACTCAATCAACTCCACTGCCAATCAATCTGTGGACTGGTGATTTGCTGTGATGACCCCTAATGGGAGAAGCTGAAAGACATTGCTTTATTTTTAGAAGTATTTAGTGAGATATTCTTTAGGTAAAAGAGACTAGTTGGCATAATGGTTAAGGTCTTCGCCTTCCATGCACAAGGTACAAGGTTCACTTCTGACCTCTGGCCAATACCTGTTTGGAGTTTGCATGTTCTCCCTGTGCTTCTTCGCCTTCCATGCACAAGGTACAAGGTTCAGTCCTGACCTCTGGTAAATACCTATTTGGAGTTTGTATGTTCTCCCTGTGCCTCCGTGGGGTTCTTCCCACCTCTGAAACATGTTGAGTGTTTCCATCTCAGCCTCACCAGTGAATGGAGCTGTGTGCAGCAGCACAGACTCTACATGGTGCCCTATAGGGGGAAGAGTTGTATAGATCAACCACTTTGGGTATCTACTGTGGTGCACAGTATCCCCTCAAGGCAGGATAACATGGATCACAGATTGTACAGTGTGGCAGGGCTATGGCTCTAGGGTGATTTGGTCACCTAGCCTACCCCAAACTATGTCAGGGACTCGGTGGGAGGGGTGTATGTGCTGTGTGCCCAGCACCATAAAACCCAACAGCCCTGGGTTGCAGCTTGGAAGTGGATGACATGATGGTATGGAGGAGGCTGGGCATCCTATGTATACCCAGAGTCTACTACTCAGGACTGAGGACAGGCTAGAAATGGTGTGAGATTGGGAATTGTGGTGAGAGAGAGGCTTCAGAAGGCAGTGATGGAGGGATATCATCAGAATTAGTGACAGACTTATTCCAATCAGACACCAGTGTAATGATAGGGTAATCTCAGCATATACTCCACAGCAGAAAAGTGTGCATCCATACAGCAGCTGCAGGACCTACTAGATAAAGCAGGACAACATGAATTGGTGTTGATAACAGGTGACCTGAATGCACATAATGGGACAAACAGGATATGAGGACTGCATGGGTGGGGCAACCAAAAAAAAATGAAATAAAGAAGGACAGGCCATTCGAGACATCTGTCTGACAAATGACTTGATAGTAGCCAACACATGGTTCAGAAAGAGAGACGGTCACATGATCACATACAACAGTGTCCAACATGTAACTCAGGTAGACTTCCTCCTAGTAAGGAAAGGGCACTGGCATAGAATCAGTGATTGCAAAGGTCATCCCCAGTGAAATAGTCAGCCCACAGCATAAACCACTGGTTGCTACATTAAGCTTCAATGGTCAGAGTAGGTCAACAGTGTCCAGGATGAAGATCTGGAAGTTGACTGGAGAGTAGTGCAACAGTTCAAGGAATTAGTCAGGACTCTATCACCCCAAGAAGAGGAGGAAATAGGTGGAGATGAAGAAGAATGGCAGCTCCTCAAAACAGCATGTGAGAGGACTAACAGAACAGATGTGTGGCCAAGCAAGGTATGGAAATAAGGTACATAAGAAATGATGATGGTGGAATGCAGAAGTCCAGAAGGTCATCTAAAGAAAGAAGGTGTGCTGGAAAAAATGGGAGAAAAGACTGACCGGGCTAGGAAGGGCTACTGGCTGGCTAACAAAGAAGCTAAGAAGGGAGTTGCAATAGCAAAGAATAGGGCATCGGAGGCAGTCTACCAATTTCTGGAAAGTGACTCAGTAGGCACAAATAAACTATATCAGGTTGCAAGGCAAAGGCAGAAAGATAAAGAAGATAGTCAGGCACCCTTCATAAGGGATGCCAGCAACAATCTGGATAACCTCTAAAGCCAGCTATGAAGGCAGAATTGTGGCAGACACTAAAAACAACCACAAAGCCTTCTATAGTTACATCAAGAATCTCCACGGCAATACCCAGGTTTGCTCTGAGTTACTGCACAATGGTACCTCCTATACTGAGCAAACAGACATTGCCAACATACCGGCCTACATATTCAGTGCCAACATTACCCCTCTCTCCCCCCTAAAGATCCAGTCACAATACCGGAGAAATGCCAGGCACCCAGCATTACGGCAGCACAGGTTAAAGCTACATTGTCCAAGGCTAAGAATACAGCTTCCATGGGACCTGACAATATCCCTGGATGTGTTTTACATGAACTAAAAAGTGAACTGGCACCACATCTGTGTGCCCTGTTCAATCACAGCCTCACCTCAGGCTTTGTCTCTACCAAATGGCACACTGCTACAGTCATCCCTCACCATAAAGAGGGAGCGACTACAGACCCTGGGAATTATTGCCCCATTAGCCTGACAAGTCTGATATGTAAGTCTATGGGCCGCATCATCATGGACCTAATTAACAAGGGTATAGGGAATCTCCAAACTCTAGATCCCATGCAATTTGGTTTTGTGAAAGGTAGATCATGCCTGCTCAACCTGGTTGAATTATTTGAGTCAGTCACTAGAGCTGTGAATGAGGGCAAGACAGTTCATACAGCCTACCTCAATCTGGCCAAGGCCTTTGATACCATTCCCCACTCAGGAATTATTGATAAACTCACCAAACTAGGAATCAACCCCTATATCGCTAGGTGGGTTGCAAATTGGCTCACAAATAGAACCCACAGTGTGAAAGTAGCAGACTCCAAGTCAGACTGCTGACCAGTCATGAGTGGAGTCCCACAGGGATCAGTCCTGGGTCCTGTCCTGTTTGGCATCTACTTCTCAGAAGTTCAGGCCAGCACGGGGGGGCTCTGGCTAACCAAGTTCGCAAACAACTGCAAGCTGGGACCCATTATTAACTCTCCAAGTGATGTAGACATCCTACAGAAAGGCCTCACTGAGATCAATGGCTGGTGTTGAAACCATGGCCTTAAGCTTAATGCCAACAAAATGTGTCGTCATCCCCTTTGGGAAAAACTCAGTTCCCACTAATTACCACATTAATGGGAGCCCACTGAACACTGAAGGCATTATAAGAGATCTGGGGACAAAGGTTGACAGCAACCTCTCCTTCGACCACCACATTGCCACTGTGGTCAGAATGTCCTTCTATGTCGCACATCTCATTACCAAGGGTTTTGCATCCAGAAAGAAAGAGGTCATCATCTCTCTCTACTCTTCCCTCATTAGGCCAATCATCGAGTAGAATGCCCCATTTGGCATGTACCTCACTAGACACATGCAACAGCTGGAAAGGTCGCAAAAGTACCTCACGAAGAGGATCCTAGGTCTTAAACACGTCCTACATGGACAGACTCAAAAAAACTCCATCTATGTGTCATATCATCTACTAAGAGGTGATCTCTGCTTGATTTACAAAGCCATGTCTGACCCAGCTCTTTTAGAAATGCTACATCTAAAGAAATCCAAATCCCTCTGCACCACAAGCTCCAGAGACCTCAACCTCATTACCACAATCAACAGAACATGCTGGAGGGACAGGTTCATAACCCAGAGACTGCCCATGCTCGGGAATATACTTCCCATACATGTCAAGCAGAGCACCTCACTGGCCCTCTTCAAGAGAAATCTTGATGAGTGGATGGAAATAGAAAGTTCACCCCAGGGATCACTCCAGTGGCTCTACTTGACAGAGGCACTGGGAACTAACATCGGGCTGCACAATGCCAGGGTAATCCTATGGGCTAGGCTTGTAAAGGCTCCAGGGCCATTAGTCTCGTACACACCTATGAACCTATGATCAACCAGCTCAACAGTCTGCAGGACATCAAAGGCAGATGGAAGGAGTATTTCCAGCAGCTTCTGAATGAAGAAAACCCCACAGAAGCTGTACTGTCTCAGAAACAGCCTACGATGAGAGAAAAAGAGGAGCCCACCCTAGAAAAAGTAAGAATAGCATTAAGGAAAATGAAGTCAGGGAAAGCAGCAAGCTCAGATGAGGTTACAGCAGATATGATAAAGATGCTGGGTGAGCAAGGGAAGAAATGGTTCCTGGAGGTACTCATAATAGTGTGGAGAGAAAGGCATATCCCAAATGACTGAAGAATAAGCATATTAAAACACCAAATCCCAAAGGGAACATACATTTTTCAATGGAAGAAGACAATGATTTATTGGAGGAATGGAAGGCAGTGTCATTACTTTGTACTATAAATTGGCTAAAACTCCTGATTAAAAGGAATGTCCATGCAGAGGAGAAAGCATGGAGTTCAATTGTACAATTACAAGAAGCACTGCTTGCTTGGAAAGTGAGAGGATGCCTGAGGAATGGAGAAAAAGTGTTTTGGTACCAATTTTTAAGAATAAGGGTGATGTGCAGAGCTGTAGTAACTACAGAGGGAATAAATTGATCAGTCACAGCATGAAGTTATGGGAAAGAGTAGTGGAAGCTAGGTTAAGAAGGGAGGTGATGATTAGTGATCAGCAGTATGGTTTCATGCCAGGAAAGAGCACTACAGATGCGATGTTTGCTCTAAGAGTGTTGATGGAGAAGTACAGAGAAGGTCAGAAGGAGTTGCATTGTGTCTTTGTGGATTTAGAGAAAGCATATGACAGGGTGCCTAGAGAGGAGTTGTGGTATTGTATGAGGAAGTCGGGAGTGTCAGAGAAGTATGTAAGAGTGGTACAGGATATGTACAAGGGTAGTGTGACAGCGGTGAGGTTTGCAGTGGGCATGACGGATGCGGTGAAGGTGGGATTACATCAGGGATCAGCTCTGAGCCCTTTCTTATTTGCAGTGGTGATGGACAGGTTGACAGACGAGATCAGACAGGAGTCCCCGTGGACTATGATGTTTGCAGATGACATTGTGATCTATAGTGAGAGTAGGGAACAGGTGGAGGACACCCTGGAGAGGTGGAGATATGCTCTAGAGAGAAGAGGAATGAAGGTCAGCAGGACTAAGACAAAATATGTGTGTGAATGAAAGGGAGGATAGAGGAATGGTGAGGATGCAGGGAGTAGAGGTGGCGAAGGTGGATGAGTTTAAATACTTGGGATCAACAGTGCAGAGTAATGGTGAGTGTGGAAGAGAGGTGAAGAAGAGATTACAGGCAGGATGGTGTGGGTGGAGAAGAGTGTTAGAAGTGATTTGTGACAGACGAGTACCAGTAAGAGTGAAAGGGAAGGTCTACAAGAGGGTAGTGAGACCAGCTATGTTATATGGATTGGAGACGGTGACACTGACAAAAAGGCAGGAGTCAGAGCTTGACGTGGCAGAGTTGAAGATGTTAAGATTTGCACTGGGTGTGATGAGGATGGACAGGATTAGGAATAAGTATATTAGAGGATCAGCCCAGGTTGGAAGGTTTGGAGACAAAGCCAGAGAGGCAAGATTACGTTGGTTTGGACATGTGCTGAGGAGGGATGCAGAGTATATTGGCAAAAAGATGCTAAGGATGAAGCTGCCAGGTAACAGGAAAAGAGGAAGGCCTAAGATAAGGTTTATGGATGTGGTGAGAGAGGACATGCAGGTGGCTGCTGTGACAGAGCAAGATGCAGAGGACAGGAAGAAATGGAAACAGTTGATCCTCTGTGGCGACCCCTAATGGAAGTAGCTGAAAGAAGAACAAGACTGCTTGCAGAGACTTCTGAAACCTTTTTTTCCAATAAACTGTGAGAGATCAAAGTTCGTGTAGCCAAGATTGAGTCGGAGGTAGTGGAGATGAAGAAAAGGAAGCTTACAAGAGATGTAAATGATTATGATAGTGGTATAATCTTTTCTTGGCAACTTAAAGGCAAAAGGGGGCATGAAGTTTACACAAACAGAAGGAACAGATCACGCTTGGGTCCTTCTTCACGCGATACTTCCCTCTCATCAGGTGAAATGGTGTCCAATGGTCGGAAGAGCGTTTCTTTTGAAGACGTGAACAAGGCGGTTGGTGGTTCCTTACAGGGTGAAGTGGAGAATTTCGATGTTCAGACCCATGGTAAAGGAAAGGGCAGAAGATTTCAGGGAAAGGGTAAAAGAAACTGAATTGTACTGATGGACAGACTGAGGGGTGTGCTGCTAGTAGTACAGCTGGTTTGTTCCCCGGTTTTATGTTCCCTGGTTCTTCTGCAATAAAAGATTTAAATACTGAAAGACGTTTAGACTGTGCACTTGCAATTAACTTCACATATTGAACTCATCCAGTACCATGTGTAGATAATGTTATATGTGCTAACAATTTAGTAGATTCTATGCTGGCAGCCAATTGCACGGAGAATGTTACTAACGTTGTACCTATAGCAAAGACATTAAACATTGTCAATTTATCGGACTTGACATTATCGGCAGAAGCTGTACGTATCCTTTTTAAGGGCACTACATTTGTCTCTACTTATTTTTCTACCTTGCTGATGTGTTGGGTGAGGTTAAAAGATGTTGCAGGAAGCTGCATTTAAAGGTCTTTTTTTCAAATAAGGGGCAGGGCAGCGATGAAGCTGAAATGTCTAGTGATGAATGTTTCGAGGATTCACTGTTGAGCATGTCAATTTATGATAACCCGTTTGTGGACTTTGACAACACCTTGGATGTGGACATTAATACTGGCTCTGACTCTTTAAATGAAGAGAATGTCAATTTTACAACTGGATATGACAAACTGTCTCTACCGAAGGTTCCATTTGTTAGTTCTTTTGAACCTCCCAAGGTGTCTGGAGCTGTTAATATGCTTGAAAATGTATTATGCAAACAAATAGAAGTTGCTTATAATCAATTTGTTAAGAATTCTAGGATTTGGAATTTAAACCAATGGATGGCCTTAAAACAGTTACGTGGTCTGACTGCAAAATATGTTTTCACACAAGCAGACAAGGGGGGAATCGGGTCACAATGGCAAGAATTATTATAATTGTATGGTTCTTCACCTGTTGTCAGATGATAAAGTTTATAGGAAACTGCAATTTAATCCATTGAACGAGTTTAATGAGGGCCTACTTGAGTTATTGGAAAGGGGAGAACGGTTGGGATTTTTCAATCAAAAGGTTGTTAAAAAGTTAAATGTTAAGAATCCAAAAGATGCTAAATTTTTGCAATTCCCAAGCTGCATAAATTATTAACCAAACCCCCTGGTAGACCAATAGTGTCTGGGTTGGGAGCATTTTTGCAGAATATAGGCATTTTTTTGGATTCCCAACTAAAAGTGTTTCTTCCTAGAGTCCAATCATATGTCAAGAATACTGCACGTTTTAGAATGGATTGGTAAAATTCAGTGGAGTTCTGACTACTTTGTGTGGATGTGAAATCACTTTACACAAATATCAAAATAGAAAAGGGTTTAGAAGCAATTGTTAAAACAATGGGTGAGGTTCCAAAAACAACTTATTTATGTCAGCTGTTGGAATATGCCCTTGCACATAATTATTTTGTTTTTGAACAAATGTGTTATTTGCAGTTACTGGGAACGGCAATGGGGGCAGCTTTTGCCCCCTCTTATGCCATATTGTTTATGGCTTTTTTTGAAAATATGTTCATTTATCCAACAAGTTTTGTTAAGAACAATGTGATTATGTTTAAGCGCTTTATTGATGATCTGATATTTGTGTGTAGAGGTAACCAGTGTGAATTTGAAAATTTCATAAGTAATTTAAGTCAAAACTCTTGGCTTAGAATTTACATACAGAGTTAATGATAGAACTATGCAGTTTCTTGATGAGTTTTATGTAGATACAAGTGGTAAGCTAAAATATAGGCCCTTTCATAAAATAACTGCTGCAAATAATTTTTGGAGGCTAGTAGTGCACATCCATTACATTTGATAAAATCGTTACCCTATGGGGAATTCAAGCGTACTTTAACAAATATATCTGACATTAAGGTTTTAGAAAAAGACTTTACTTTGGTAAAGAACAAACTATCCAAGAGGGGTTTTATATATATATATATATATATATATATATATATATATATATATATATATATATATTCAGGCAGCAATAGATAAAGTCAGAGGAGTATTAAGAAAAGGGTGTGGTGAAGGAAGTCCCAGGAAAAACCACAATTTCAAAGATTCAGAGGAGTTGGAGCCTATACATTATGTAACCAAGCTCTCCCCTTTTTCAGATATGTTAAGGGATTTGGTTAGTAAGTTATGGCCAGTTATTTATGGGGATGAAATAATAGGTAGGTTGTTCCCAAAAAAGGTGACGTTTTCATATGGTAGATTCAGCAAATTAAAGGAATAGTTGAACCAAAAGGCACAGAATACTGTGGGGAAAAGGTTGGGGGCCTTTCCTTGCGGAATGTGCAAAGTGTGTAAAAAAATAAAAAATGTTGATGGATGGGTTATCAATGGAAAGAAATTCTGATAAAAAATTAGTTTAAATGTGACTCGTGGAGTCATTTATATTATTGGATGTGGATGTACACACACGATGTGGTACATAGGGCAAACAAAGAGAAAAGTTAAATTGAGAATATTAGAACATCTAGGTGATGTTAGGAATAGGAGGTTGGAGAGCCCAGTGGCCCAACATTTGTGTTCTTTCCATGGGGCAGATATGGACAGTTTTTTTCTTTAGTATCCTGACCCAACCCTTTGGATGTCAGAATATGGGGGGAGAAGAATTTAAACGTAGACTTCTAAAGTTGGAGACAAAGCTTATTGTGAACCTGGGGGCCTTGTATCCACATGGGTTAAATTTAGAAATAAATGGGGATGCTTAAGGAATTTGTGAAAACATTTGTTTGTTTATGCATAAGTAGTTGTAGTAAATGGTAGGTGTGAAGATTTGTTAGCATGAAATAAAAGGAAAAAAGCACAATATAGGATAGTTGTAAAGTATTTAGGTAATTTAAATTATATAGTCGAGCTTATAATGAAATGGTTATTATTAATAATAATAAAATGTTAACAAATTTGTAATGGATTTGTGAATATTCTCAGTTGCAACTGTGTAGTGCACTTGTATGACATTTTTGGTAGTTTCTTTCTTTCACTTATAGAGGGTTACACCTTTAAGTTTGGTTGGAAAATTTGTAGCAATTAGGAATGTATTAAATGAAATGTATTAGCACATTTAACTGAGGGGATATAAAAAGGCTGCAATGTTCTATCTTTTTATTCCTTGAAGGCTTGTTAGCCGAGGTACCAGAAGAAGAAGTACAATAAAGAAAGAGCAGCTTAATCCGTTTGCTTCCTGACTTGAGTTTTTTGTTTTTGGAGAATAAACATACTCATGCCAGTGTACAAGAACAATGGGGACATCTACAACTGTGGGCAGTACAGAGTTATCAGACTCCTGTCACACTGCATGAAAGTTCTGGAGAGAGTGGTTGATAAATGGATATGCAAAATAGTAGAATGTAAGATGGGAGATGAGCATGTTGGATTCAGATCAGGATGCAGCACAACTGACCCAATGTTTCCAATGAGACATATAGTTGAGAAGAAGCTAGAGATGAGAAAACAGTTCAACTGGGCATTCCTAGACTTGGAAAAAGCATATGACAAGGTCCAACGAAAGCTGATTTGAGCACTACTGTGGTGGTTTGAAGTCCCAGAAACACTAGTAGAATTAGTGCAGGCTTTGTACAAGGACCCAATGACTCAAGAACGAACAGTGTTTGGTCTCCCAGAGGAGGTTCCTAGTGGGAAGGGGTGTGTACCAGGATTCATCTCTGAGCCCACTGCTGTTCATACTGGTGATGGACTACATTAGCAAACAGGTCAGAGGGGACAGATCAACAAAGTTGCTGTATGCAGACAATGTGGCATTACAAGCAGACTCTGAGCAAGAACTTCAGCAAAGGATAGGGGAATGGAATGCAAAACTGAAGGGGCATGGGATGAAATTAAGTACAGATAATACAGTGCTAATGGCAGTAAGCTGGGGAAATCAGAAGAAGCTGAGAATTGAGATAGGAATGAAGATAGTGGAACAGGTAAATAGCTTCAAGTATCTGGGAAAGGTGGTTGAGGAGAAGAGAAGTCTGAATGAAGAGGTTAAACCTAGAATCAGAGGGGTTGCAGCCAAATGGCATAGAGCATCAGGTGTAGTGAATAACAGAAGAATGACAAAGAAGCTTTAAAGTAAAGTGTACAAAACAGCACTGTGGCCAGTACTATTTTATGCTACAGAATCCCGGGCAGTAAAGGCAAAGCAGAAAGCTAGAGGTGATGGAAATGAAGTGCCTGAGAAGGGTGGTAGGATGCACACTGTGGGACAGACAAACAAATGTGTATGTAAGAGCAGAAGCCAAAGCAGCTCCAGTTGCAGAAAAGATCAGTGAGAAGGGATTATGGTGGTCCGGGCACATGTGCCAAAAGGCAGAAGACAATCTGTTGAAGAAGATTTGGGACAGACAAGAAGAAGGTAAGAGGAAATGAGGGCTTCCAGCAAAGAGATGGATGGGTTGTGTGAGAGAAGATCTGTGACAATCAGGTATGAGTATCGAAGAAGGCAGAAGAGTGGCACTGAATCGAGAAAGATGGTGACAGTTAACACAACATCCTGACCACATGTAGAAAATGGGAAAAACGGGTTTGATGATGATGATGATGATGATGTACTCTTTAGGCATTATTTGTCTATCAAAAGTACATGAGTTAATAGATTTACGGAGATGTTTGAAAGCAGTTTCCTCTCACTTACTAAAAAGTGCTTGAAATTTCCAAAGCATTAGTCTAAAAAAAAGACAAAAATGAAAGATCAGATAAAAAAGAAAAGACAGAAAAATAAGGACTACTGTTAAAGACAAGAAATAGTTCAGAAGAGGAAGTTACATCCATTTTGATGACTCCCAAAACAGAAATCACAAGACAGTCACAAAAGTTCATAAGGACCAGTCCCTGACTATAGGGATACAATGATTAATGACAAAAATAACATGTTACCCATGCCAAAGCTGTCCAGAATAATATTAAAAGTACAGGTGAGATAAGGTGTTCAAAGCATGACTGTACATAAGCCAAAAGGTGCTGCAGCTTTACAGGCTTCACTGACTTTGAAGCTTTCTACTAGAAAACCTATTTTTTCTTTTCTGTACTTACCTTTGACTAAAGGTTGCTTGCACATAAATATTTTTAATATTGCTCAGTAAATAGACATCTAACAGAAGGTTGCTACAGTGATCTCCCCCAAAGTTCAAAATGATATATGTAAAGCTCCTTTTCAAGTGGAAGAATGTAAGTGGTACTGACATGAGTACCACAGGACAAAATAAAATGCAGCCCCCCCCCCCCACACACACACACACACTTTACTCTATAAAGAAGAGGAGGATTCTTACATGACTTGGCTTAAGTTATGTTACCATGGTACTCAATCATCTTGGATCATGAAAACAAATTTTCTCTCACTTTTTATTTCTCTCTCATTCCCCACCCCCATTTGCCACATATTTCAAAAATTATCTCCAAATATACCTACATGGCAAAATTCAGCTAGCACCAAATGCCTTACACCTACAAATAAATTATATATATCTCCACACATACATAATCCTCCCTCTATTTCAAGGCTTACAAGAGATATCGAAAGTCAATAGCAAGCACTCCCGATTCTCAGTCTCCTGCCCTAGATCCTAAGGAAAGGCAGGATTTTTACAAAAGCAGGGAGGAAGGCTTTTCCACAATAACACTGGCCTCCTCTTTTCTTCCTAGAAAATCTATATTTTATTTTTTATTTTACATTTGTTGACCGGGCTAGTCCAGCTGGATATATGTCCATTTTCAGCAGAGGCCCGGGGAGAAAAGTTCCTCGAAAACACAGTAAAATTTATATATAAAAATAATATTTCACAGGTACAGGTACAATACAAGATTAAGCTATTTTATACATGATAGATTTTACAGATGTGGATGCATTAATATATAAGCAAATATTTTCACTTCAAAACATGTTTGATTACAGAATCATATGACTTGTAACATTTGTTAACATAGGTAGGTAGTGTTGATGACATTTTAGGGATATTGACAAAGAGATTTTAATAAAATATAAGGCCTGTTATCTTTATGGTTTTCAACAGGCAATTAGTATATACAGTTAATAAGACAGGTGTCTTTACAAAAAAAAAAGCATGAGTAGTTAGTCTGGGTTCACACAGGGGCATAACCAATGGGATTTAAGGTAGGTTTTCAGCCTGCTTTTAAATTGTGTTAGTGAAGAAAGGGAGGTCAGGTCACTGGGGAGAGAGTTCCAGGTTTTACCCATGGTATTAGAGAACAAAGAGTCACCAGCCTTACTGTAGGTTTTGCCTATTTGTACTAATATTTTATTAGATGAGCGTACGGTCTTAAGGTTGTTGTAGGGGCTGATAAGGTTGCTAAGAACTGGAGTGTTAATAGGCTGATACAGGATTTTGTAGGAAACTGTTAATTGTTTGAATAGAATGGCAACTCTAGCCATCCTAGTTGTTCATAATTAGTACAGTGATGGGTTCTCAATATAGAGCCTGTTGCAAATCTAGCAATATTGTTGTAGGAGACAGCCAGTTTGTTCAAGTTGTTTTTTGAGAGGTTAGTATATATATATATATATATATATATATATATATATATATATATATATATATAGGGGAGGCGTAGAGGAGGGTGGAGATTAAGTGGGTCTGGTCAATAGTAGACCTTGCTAGTGGGGTAAGAAAGGATTTGATTCTATAGAGGGAGCCTAGTCTTTTGTTGACTGTTTTTATGGTACTGTTAATGTGAGTATCAAAGTTAAGGTTATTATCAATTAGAACCCCTAGTAGTTTTGTGGTAGTGTCAGGGGATATGATGGTTCCATTGTTTGATGTAACAGTAAAGTATAGTGGGGTGGCCCTATGGGTGGGAGTAAAAAGTAGGAGTTTGTTTTTTTTGGGGTTCAAGATGAGGCAATGGTGTAGTAACCATTCCTCTACTGTGTTAAACACATTTTGGGTGAGGGACTGAAGGTCTGATGTAGTGGGGGCTGAACATATTAATGTGGAGTCATCTGCATATTGTATTACAGTAGCTTGAGGAATTACAGAATGCAGGTTATTGATAAAAATAGAAGAGGTCCAAGTATAGAGCTTTGGGGGACACCGAGTGCAATGGGGAGATGGGGAGATAAGTTGTTCTCCCACAGAACTGCATGTTGCCTATTTTTTAAGTAGGATTGAAACCATTGTATAGCCAGTGCATCTAGAGATAGGTTTTTGAGTATGTTTATGAGAAGTTGGTGGTTAACCATATCGAAGGCTTTAGAAAGATCAATAAAGAGGGCTGAGGATAGAGTGTTGTTATTGCGATTTTTGTTTATACAGTCAGAGAAGGATAAAAGGGCAGTGGTAGTGCTGTGAAATGGCCTGAAGCCATGTTGGCAGTTAGCTAATAAGTTATCTATTAGGTGTTTTAACAGTTGCTTATGAATGCATTTCTCCATGATTTTTGCCAGTGGAGATAGTATAGCAATAGGTCTATAGTTGGATAGTTCTCTGGAGATTCCACCTTTATGCAGGGGGATAATATGTGAGATCTTCCAAACAGAAGGAATAGTTCCCTCAGAGATTGTTCTGTTAATCAGAATGGAGATGGGGTAGGCTATGGCATTTGCAGCTTTTTGCAGATATTCTGCAGGAAGGAGATCAGCTGCGGTGGTGGTAGGTTTGAGTTTCAGAATAAGGGTACGGATAAAGGATGTAGGGACAGGTTTGAGATGAAATGAGGGAGGTAAGGTAGTAGTAGAGGAAGTCAGAGATGAGCTGTCAGGAGTTAGTTGATTGGCAAGAGACTGAATGGTCTCAGTGAAGAATGTGTAAAAGGTATTGGCAATTTGCTTTGGACTATCATGGTCAGTACCTACTGGGGTGGGTGTGACAGAACAGCCTGGGTGTAAAAGTGTGTTAATCCCTGCCCAGAATTTTTGTGGTTTGTTTTGCTGGGTATGTTGGAGTTGAATGTAATAGTTTCTTTTGTCTGACAGAATGGCTTTTTTTGTATCATTTCTTAGCTGTCTGAACTTTAAGTGATCCTCTGGGCTTTTAGTAGTAAGCCACTTGGCCCAGACTTTATTTCTGAGGAGCATTTTTTGTTTGGTCACTTTTGAGAGCCAGGGGGCAGGTTTATTCATAGTTCTAATGGTCCTTTTTGGAGCATGGAAGTCTAGAATACCTAAGAATTTAGTATTAAAGTAGATTACTGCTTCCTCTAGAGGTAAATTTTTGTGGGGTGACCAGTTGCATGCTATATCTCTGGCCACTTTATCATTTTGCAAGCAGTACAGCCTGCTTGACAACTATGTCAAAAAAGTATAATGTCTAGTGACTAAGCCATAGGAACGCTGACTTATTTGGCCCATGTGTTTACTTATCTGAGCTATGCCTTGGACTAAATGAAGGAAACATTGCAAAAACTGCTGGACACTAATGAGAAAGAGAAGCTGAAAAAACATGTTGTCACAACTGATAAGATTGGGGTCCACTCTCTTAAAGTATCCAAGCATTTTATAAGGAGACATGGTTATCTTTAGACTGAAATATATCCTGAGGATTTAACTGCCAAATATTAGAAACCCCAGTCACCCATGAAATGTTTTTTTCTTTAACAGTCAGCCAATGACATAATAGCTAACTTGAAAAGGAAGGGAACAGTAGATTATTATTTATGGGCATTTATCATGTTTCAACATCTCACTCTCAAATAAATTATTCTATAAACTAAAGTCTATTTTTACAGAAAGAGTGTATCTCTTTGGAAACCTCATAACCAGAAGTAGTGTAAAGGAAAGTATTCACAAGTTATATCAGAACTAGAAGGAAAGAGGAAATGCCAAAAGAAATCGTTCAAGTAACTGCATTCTGTTTCTCCCCGCTTCTCCTTCCTAGGACTCCTGGAAGGCAGCTTCCCGTAGAAACTTTTTTTTTTTGCAACAAATAACCACAAATGGCTGTTGCAAATAAGTAGCTCAAGGTTATACAATAAAGTTTCTATAGAAACCAGAATCTTATTCTGTTCTAGAAACTCTATCATATCCAGTAACACATTCTGTCCTGCTGCAGGATCAGAATTTTTAAAGAAAGAAATAGAATAGATACCCCCCCCCCCCCACACACACACACACACACACACAGCACAGACAAAACTAAGTTACTTTCTGATACCCAAGAAAGACATTGCTTTGACGACATTTGTTTAGGCAAAGAAAGTCATGATGATAGCCCTGAAAGTAGTTCTGCCCTGTGTAGAACTGGGGCCCTGTATGGCAACACTGGCTGTATAAGATATTTACTTATCTCAGTAAGACAATTCCATAGAAAGGACCTAAGGTTTCAGATAGATTGCCATCATTTTAATTTTCCAACTCTAAACTTTAGGCTATCGGCATCCCTTGATTATTTATCAGATGTCTAGCTCTAGTGCTTAAGCATCTCAGGGAACAAAATTCAGCCAGCTTTCCTTGTCAGAAAGTGTCACCTTTTATAGTGCAGTCAAAACAAATGTTACAGCACCTGTCAGTCTTACAAGTTCTTATGCTTTCTTTAAGGATCACAGTAAAGTATATGAGGTCACCTCTGATTCCTGCAATGTTAGTCCTCTTTCTGGGTGTCATCATATATTCTTTCTAGATAAAAGTATATCTTCCCCAAGAAAAACAATTAGAAATGCATAATGTGACAGCTTTATCACAGAAGAACATTAATGTAGGGCAGTACCCAAGGTCCTTGTGGTATTCCATCTTACATTTTTCTAGATCTTTAAGAAAGATTCCATGTCAGAAGGCCACAACGGACTTTCAGAAATACCTTGAACAAAGACCGCAATTGACTCTTAGAAATATTTAGAATCAAAGACCACAATGGACTCTCAGAAATACCTGGAACCAAAGACCAAAATGGAGACTCAGAAATATCTGGAACCAATCTTCAAATATCCATGAAATGGTGAGTCTTCTTCCTTTATCTCTAAAGAAATACAGTTTTGTGATGGATATATCCAAACTATCAACATGGGTGACCCTTGTTCCTCTGAAAATCCAAGTGCTGATAACAGACTCTTCATATGATACTTGTGGGATTATTTAAACAGCCTTTTGATTCATAACAACTAATCTTGAGAAGAAAAGTGTCTTCATGTCAACCTGTGGGAAAAGAAAACAGTGTATATACAGAACCTTGTCAGATTTTCAGGAAAACTTGCTACTAGTTTACCTGTAAATCATTAAGATTAACATCACAGTTATGTGGTACATTAACAAATTAAGTGTAACCAGATCTTTCCATCTCTGCAAAAAGAACTTCTAGTCTAGCACTGAGCCATTCAAAATAATCTGCAGATCCCAACCTTATAGAACCAACTGGCGAATTCCATTAGTATGCAAACTAGATTATGAATGGAAACTGGATCAGCATACTTTCTAGGATACCAAACAGATACGGGGCATACCAGATGTGGAATAATTTGCCATGCATTTCAGCAATCATCTCCAAATGCTTTGTTCCCTACTAGCTCAGGAGCCACAAGAACACTTTTTCATTTCCATGGACTTATATTCTACTTTATACATTCCTGCTATTTCCTCAAAGCCTTTCTCACCTTACATATTTATCTCATGAGATCTCTTACCTATGCCAGTTTCACTTATATCTAATTTTTAATTTGTAATTGAATTTTATAAAACAAGAATATGGTTTACAGTATCATAGCAAACTAAACATACATTATTGGTTAACAACACATGTAACAATATAAAAATACATAACAAACTAACAAAACAAACTGTTTACATGGATGCCTAAATTAATATGATCAAAAATGTCTTCAGAGAATACTATGTGATCATATAATGTATCAGCCATCTCTCTCCAGTATTTCCACCACTTTTTGTCAGGAATTGTAATAAGAAATGATCTTCTCTGTTCTTTTCCTGACAGTTGTTATTTCCAGCCAAGATACAGATAACACAATACTTCGAAAATCTTTAAAAGTTGGAGATGTTTCACTCTTCCAGTTTGTTGTGACTGTCTTGCATGCAATTGATACAAAGATCCATAGAAGTGAAAACTTTGCTGTGTAATGGGAGCATTAAACAAAATTAAAGATTTAGATTACTGAAACATATCATAAAAACTGTTTGTAAAAATGATTTACCTTATCCCAAAATGTTTTAAATAGTTGACAATCAAAAACATATGTTGCCAGTCTGCCTTCACTTTTGCTTTACATGTCCAACAGCCAATTTCTTGTTTTAATATTAATTCCAATTTATGTGGTGTCAGAAAAGACCTGTGAAGAAATTTCCAGTTAAATAATTTCCATTGAATTGATAGGGAAGTACATTTAGGAGAAGCAAGTATTAATCTTTTCACATTATCATCAGGAGCTTAATTGTTAATTATTTTATAATAATCCCCCGAATTTTCTTTATAATATATTTTAGTGTTTTTAATTATTTTATAAATTTTTTATAAACAATCTTTTCCTTAGACAGCATGATTTAAATAAATTAGATATTCAACAAATTTAGGGACACTTTGTCTAATAGTTGGACTCATTAACTCAAATGTATTTATAACATATTGCCTTAGACATTGTATTGCTAGCCACATGCTACTATTGAGATTTAATTTATTTTTAATTTGTTCCATTGCTAGAAGTTTGCTAGTGTATAGCAATTGATGCCAGTAGATTAGCTCCTTTTCTTTAAGAATTTTGATTGTGGCCACATCAAAAGTATTCACATAATCCTGGGTACAGACAATGGTATATAACAAAAATATCCAAGTCTTGATATCTGGATTCTTGTTTATATAAGTATTGTACATTTTTAATCCTGAGGAGATTATTAGATACCAACTCTCTGTATTGCAGTGACATTGACTAACCTGATTTTAACCAAATGCTTTCATGTATTTATTTCCATCTAGACAAATAACAAGTGTTTAGCCACTGTGATAAAGTCTTTATGACAGATGATAATACATAAACCTCTATGTCAGGAAGATTTATGCCCCCTGCTTCCCATTCATTCAAGTGATGATTAATAGCTATTCTGGGTCTACTATTAAACCATAAAAAATAGCATTAATCTGTTAAACTGTTTTATATATTATTTAGAGGGGGGAATAAAGAATGCTTGTATAAATACAATAGTTTTGGAAAAACAATAATTTTTATTATGTATAATCTGTCCTCCATTGTAAAAAAGAATTGGCTCCATTTCTGTATGAGGCTTTTTATATTATTTATAATATTATTATAATTAGTAGTTAATGTATAATTTAAATCATTGGTTAATATGACCCCCTACATATTTGATTTTATTATCCGGTATAATATATTGAGAATGTTTCTTATTTAAATTCTTTTCATCAGAATTTATTAACAGCAATTTAATTTTATTTTCATGGAATTTTAAACCAGAAACAGACAAAGTTATCAATGCATTACAAGGTTTAGGCATTATTGTGGTTCAGTTTATTATACACTATGAAATTTTGTGGTGTGTGATTATGTTTTCAATTTACAGTTTGTGTTAATATTTAATGTGCATTGGTACTTTAAGTTAAGAGTTTTTATTAGAGGCAATGAGTTTGAACAGTGTGTTTAGGTGAGGGGTTAGTTCATTTTGGAGCTCATGTAAGACACAACCTGGGACACCGTCTGGTCCCATTGAAGCTGTATTTTTGGCTTTGGATAGGGCTGTTTTAACCTGTGTGTCAGTGATTGCCGGGGCACTACATTCTTCTGGTATGGTTATGGTTATGGGCCGTTTAGGGGGTGAGAGGGGGGTGAAGTTTGCACTAAAACTGCCTGCCAGAATGTTGGCAATATCAGTTGGTTCAGTGTATTTTGTACCATTCTGCACTAACTCAGAGCAGATCTGAGAGTTTCCACGTAGGTTCTTGACATAGCTAAAGAGCGCTTTGTGGTTATCCTTGGAGTCCTTGGCAATTTTTCTTTCGAAGCTAGCCTTGGATGATTTTATGAGGGATCGTAGTTTCTTGCTGATACTGATCAGGGATGTCTTTCCTTTTTGGATTTTACTGTTTTCTGCACTAGTTTCCTCCTTCTGTTGTATAGCTTGTTTATGGCAGGGGTCCACCAGACTGGTTTCCTTTTCTTGGAGGAGTGAGCCTTGGTTTTGCTTGGGATAGCATGATCCATACATTCTTGCAGGTGCTCATAGAGTGCCTTTGTAAGGGATTCAGCAGCTTGGACAGTGTTGTCCTTTAGCATGGGGGGGCTGTGAACCATTCCACCTCAGTCTTAAGTAATGTGAAGTTTGCTTTTGAAAAGTTTTTCACGGCGGTTTCCTTGATTGGGGGTGGGGGCGGAATGTGGATATCCAGAGTGATTAGTATATGGTCTGATCTAACCAGCGAGGGTTTGACCTCCGGTGTAGAACACCGGTCACCCATGTTGGTGATGACCAGGTCCAATATGTTGTCACCTCTGATGGGGGTGTTGACCAGTTTATCCAGGGTGTTCGTGTTTATAAATTCTAGGAAGCGTTGGGCAAGTGAGTTAGTACTTGAGTAGTTCTCCCAGTTAATGTTTGGGTAATTGAAATCACCCAATATTAGGGCATTTGGTAGGACCTTCATATTTTCCAGTGTCTCCAGAAATGTGGAATGGGGGTCCTGGGTCATGGTGGGTGATCTGTAGCAATATATATCTAGACTCACAAGGGTCATATTTTTCTTAGTAAGATTTGTATAGTCAGTCAAAGAAAGCATTCTTTTAATGTTATCATAAGATTCCTGCCCTATGAAGCCTGTTTGATCTTCATCCACTAATGAAGGAAGCAGATGCTTAATTCTACCTGCATGGACTGACATGAACAATTTGTAATCGACATTCAAAAGGGGAATAGGTCTGTAACAGGAACACTCATTAGCACTTTTTTCAGATTTCAAAATAGGGGAAATTACTGTATAATTCCAAGAAGGAGGTATGCCAATTCCTTCTTTACTAGATTAAACACCTTTAACAATGAGATTACAGCTTCCTTAGGAGGGAGTTTAAGGATCGCTGGAATAATATCATCTATCCCAACTGTTTTATTAAGCTTTAGCGTATTAATTTGAGATTTAAGTTCAGTCATTGTTATTTGTTTAACAATTAACTATGTTGATCCTGTTGTTTAAACTTAATGTTTGTCCTTAAAAAAAACTTATTACAGTTTGTGGTTCTAATTCAGTACTTTGCGAGTTAATATTATGATAATGTATTTTAAATGCTTCCAGTATTCCTTTTAAATCTGACACTTTCTTCCTGGTACCTGATATATATATACTTCCTTTATTTGATTTGATTTTATTATCTTTTTAGTTCTATTTGCAATTCTTTTTTGATTTATAAGGTTCATCAAATAAGTAACAAGTCTAATCTTCTCTAGATCAATTATAATTTGGTGATGCAGTATTTCTAAATATTTTTATTATTCTCTTCTATTTCATTAGTTAAGTGCTTCACCCCTTTCCAAATGTTACATTTTAACCTGTCAAAATGTTTGTTTGCATCTCCACTAAATCCTTCTTTATTCCATTGTTTTCTCTTACTATTATACCATGCTAACGATTTGCCATACAAATAAGTTTATTTCAAGGAACAATTGTATTTCCTTGATAAAAAAAATTCCTTAAAATCTTTTAAGTTTGTTATATACGACAGTATTCTAGTGATAGACCTCCTTTGTCTTGTGTGCATTTCTAAGTGAAATATAAGTGCATTATGATCTAATAGGGGGAAAGAAATTACTTTAACTTTATCTAGTTTCATAATTAATTCTCTTGACAGACCACGATGCTTTGCCAGAGATGGCCTGCACCTGTCGCCCTTGGGATCCCTGATACAGGCTAAGGCTCTTGCCACCCATATAGTGCCTTTTTTTGGGCAAGGTTCAAATGACAAACTCACCATGCTTTGCCAGAGATGGCCTGCACCTGTCGCCCTTGGGATCCCTGATACAGGCTAAGGCTCTTGCCACCCATATAGTGCCTTTTTTTGGGCAAGGTTCAAATGACAAACTCACCACTGTAACAGGTACAAGCAAGCAAAATCTTAGAGTAATGCTACTCAATGCTAGAAGTCTAAACCTCAAAATGCACTCACTCGAGGCACTCCTTAAAATGGGGAACATTGACATCTGTGCAGTGACAGAGACCTGGTTCAAGGCTGCAGAGAGCATCCCTGCATTACCAGGCTATAATTCATACCACACATTCCGGCCACCTAACCTGGACCGAAACACTAAAGGCAGAGGCATGTCCATATTCATTAAGGATATTCACACCTCCAGGCTAGTTGCTCAGCATAATGCATCTGAGATTATCCAAGTGCAACTAACTCTGGGCAAGACCACAATCCAAATTGTAGCTTGCTACAGATCCCCCACCATGCCCCAGGATTCCCATTCCTCATTTCTTGATACACTGGAAAATATTAGGGTACAACCTAACACCCTGATAATGGGCCATTTCAACTGCCTCAGCATTAACTGGGAAAACTACTGTACCAACTCTTTTACTCAACGTTTTCTGGAATTCATAAATTCCAATGCCTTGGATCAACTTATCCACACCCCCACCAGGGGCAGCAGTATCCTAGACTTGGTCATTACCAGAATGGGCAACCGGTGTTCCACCAGAGGTCAATTCCTCGCTGGTCAGATCCGACCACAAGCTAATCACCCTAGACATCCACATCCCGCCCCCACCCTCCATTAGGGAAACCACCGTAAAAACTTTCTAAAAAGCCAGCTTCACACTTCTTCAGACAGAAGTGGCAAACTTCACGACACCCATCCAGATGGACGATAGAGGTACGACTGCTGAATCCTACACAAATGCACTTTATAAGCACTTACATGAGTGCATGGATTGTGCAATCCCTAACAGAACCAGAATGCTATCCTCCAAAAAAAGGAAGCCAATCTGGTGGTCCCCTGCTGTAAAAAAAAACTCTACAACAGAAGAAAGAAACTGTTGCAAAAAAGAGTAAAATACCATGATTGGAGGAACTCCCTGGTCAGCCTCAGTAAAAAGCTGAGATCCCTCATAAAATCCTCCAAAGCAAGTTATGAAAACAAAATCGCCACTGATTCTAAAGACAACAATAAAACATTCTATAGCTATGTCAAGAATCTCAATGGCAACACTCAATCTGCTCTTTGTTACAGCACAATGGCACTAAATATACAGAACCAACTGATATTGTCAGCATCCTGGCAGATAGGTTCATTGCTAACTTTACCCCCCTCTCGCCCCCTAAAGAGCCCATCTCTATACCGGAAAAAATGTAAAGTTCCTCTAATCACGACTGCACAGGTAAAAAACGCACTCTCCAAAACCAAAAACACAGCATCCATGGGACTTGACAACATTCCAGGCTGTGTTCTACATGAACTACAGAATGAACTGGCACCCCACCTAAGTACCATGTTTAATCATAGCCTCACCTCAGGCTTTGTGCCCACTGAATGGTGCACAGCAACGGTTATCCCACTCCACAAAGCGGGAGCCACCACGGACCCTGAGAACTACCGCCACATTAGCCTGACGAGCCTGGTCTGCAAGGCTATGGAATGTATCATTGTGGAACTTATAAACAATGACATTGGAAATCTCCAAACTCTGGACCCCATCCAGTTTCAGTTTGTAAAAGGCAGATAATGTCTCCTAAACCTGATAGACTTCTTTGAAGCGGTCACCAAAACCGTAGATGAGGGTAAGGTGGTTCTCACAGCCTATCTAGATCTTGCCAAGGCTTTCAACACTATCCTCCACTCTGGAATTATAGATAAACTCAGTAAACTAGGTATAAATCCCTATGTCACAAGATGGGTTGCCAACTGGCTCACTGACAGAACCCACACTGTGAAAGTAGCAGACTCCAAATCTGACTTCAAACCAGTGACAAGTGGAGCACCACAGGGTTCAGTCCTGGGTCCTCTCCTGTTTGGTATCTACTTCTCAGATGTACAGGCTAACACAGAAGGTCTTTGGCTAATGAAGTTCACAGATGACTGCATTAGGAGCCATAATCGAAACTCCTAATGATGTGGACATCCTACAAAAGGGCCTCACTGAGATACATGCCTAGTGTCAAAGCCATGGCCTCAAGCTGGATGCAAAAAAGTGCATTGTTATCCCTTTTGGTAAAAACTCTGTACCCATGAACTACCACATAGGCGGTAGTCTACTTAACACCGAAAGTGTGATAAAAGACCTTGGGACACAGGTAGACAGTAGTCTCTCCTTTGATAATCACATTGCCACAGTAGTCAGGAAATCCTTCTACATGGCACACCTCATCACAAAAGGTTTCTCATCCAGGAAAAAAGAGGTCATTGTTCCCCTCTACTCATCACTCATTAGACCCATTATAGAGTACAACGCCCCTTTTGGTATGTACCTCACAAGACATCTACAATAACTAGAAAGGCCGCAGAAATACCTCACAAAGAGGATTACCAGCCTCAAAGAGATGCCTTACACAGACCGTCTCAAAAAACTCCAGCTTTACTCCATTGCATATCGCCTACTCAGAGGTGATCTCTGCCTAACATACAAAGCTATGTCAAACCCAGAGCTGCTGGACATGCTCCACTTAAAGAAATCCCAATCCCTCTGAGCTGCACGTTCTAGGTACCTAAACCTTATCAGCACAATAAATAGAACATGCTGGAGGGATAGATTCCTGTCCCAGAGACTTCCCATACTCTGGATCAAACTACCTATCTATATCAAACAAAGCTCCTCATTAGCACTCCAAGAAAAATCTTGATGACTGGATGGAAGATAGGAAATTCACCCCGGAGATCACTTCTGTGGCTCTGCTCGAAAGGGGCACAGGAAAATAATTTTCTTGGGTGGCGAAAGCCATGGTATCTTTTTGGCTAGGTTTATATAGGCCCTAGGGCCAATAGACTAGTGCCTTCCTATGAATATATGAACCTATGATAAATATGTTCTATCAATTCTTGAATGAGAACCATGCCTTTGTGAATAAAATGTGCAGAATAATGAATTTGGGTCAGTATATTCATTTATATCTACTAAATTAAACATATCAGTAAATCCAGCTAAGTTACCAAACAAAGTATTCTTGATCTTTCTTGATAAGTATTTATGACTTTAGGCATAATGGCTGAGTTCTTCCGTAAAATCGTTACACCTGTTGTCTTTTGTGTATGATGTGGGTGTGCTAAAACTATATAGTTACTAATACTAAATTTGTTTAAATCTACTGGCAAGAGATGCATTTCCTGTAAAAAATAAGCTGTGGATTAAAGATTTTTAAGTTTCTGTTTCTTTCTGATAGCTTTTTGGCTATTAACATTAACAAAAATAGCACTGACCATTCTAATTTTACACAGCTCAAGCTATGAGCATATCCTAATAATATAACATTGTAATAGCCCAAGATTTTTATGCATTATCCCTGTCAGCAAATTTTCAAAGTCATTCATAAATTAGCCTAATCATTGGCATGACCCAAAAATATTTTTCCAGGAATCTTTCCCATTCATTATATCTGCAAAAATGAGACTTTACAGCTGCAAATCTTTTTCTTAGCCTTTGTAGTATGTAACATATTTATACAGACATTCCATTACAAAAAAAAAATCAAAATTTCATTGCTTTGGTGGTATACCTTAGCAGTCATCTATCAAGGTACTCAATTATTGATTCATTTCACTTATAATCCAGTGTTTAGCAGTCGTAATGCTTTATATGCTTGCTTAATTAATAATTCTGGTTTCCTATGTATACTCTACCAAACATGGAGGTGAAGCCTCCAATAATTCTGGAAGTGAGCTCTACTAACCTTCTCCATCTGGCCTCATATCCATGAATAAATAGTGCTCAGACGAGTCTTAACTGTACTGTTAAACTGCTTCATAGACTCAAGCCAAGAGCATTTAAACCACCTTCATTCCTTGGTAATACAGATTTGCTCTAATAAACTTAAGCCTTTTCACTCTCTCATACAAAGTGTCAACTCACATTTTAAGAAGCCTCAAAAAGAAGCTCTTAAAAGGCATGCAGTAATAGAGGGAGAGCCTAAATGTGCAAAGCCTGTATACTCTGATGCAATGCCAACCCAAGCATTTTCTATTTAAAGAATATATTCTTTATCCTCTTATTCTTAATAATAGAGTCTTCAAAATTACTGGTACGTTCTAACATTATTTCAAAATTTAGTATAGCTTTCCTTCCATAAAAAACATATTTTAGATGTGAATACCAAGGAGTAAAATTAACTATTGCTCATGTCTTTGTCTTGTTTGTCTTATTGCCTAAGTACATCCCAAGTCTGTTTGACAATTGAAATAACCTGTAAATATCCTTTTCAGGATTTATTAAATATATCATAAAATAATCTGCAAGCAATGAAGTTTTCAGATTTCTTGATCTGCTAAATACCCCTGCAAATTTGATTAACTTGCCATCACTTCCAGGTGTTCCAAAGATAAAGTAATCAAATCTTGAGACAAAAGACGATCCTGATTTGTTCTTCTTGAAAGTGTACGTGACAATGGCATTCCAACATGTATTTCATCCTATCAGAGGAAGCTCTTTATATAGCTATAATCAAGTCTGTAAACTGTATAGACAATCCAAATTGTAAAAGAACCTGTGTTAGGTAATACACTTTGCTTTGTCAATGGCTTTCTCTCCATTCAAACTGATAAGCTATAAATGATCATTACATAGCTGTACAGGCTTCATCAATAATCTACTTTTTAGTTTATTATCAGATGTCTATTTACTCCAATAAATCCACACCGCTTGTTGTCATTCAGTCATGTAAGACATTTTGCCAACCAGTTGCAATGAGTGATGTGGATAATTTGTAATCAAGATTCAGTACAGATAGACTATATAAAGAAGCCGGGTATGGGTTCCTTACCTCCTTTGGAATGATAGCCACTGCTCCCTCCTTCTATGACAGACACATATCTCTAGTTTCTGAAACTCCTATTTATAACATAATTTTTAGTTACAGAATGTACAGAGTTCTGCTGGATTACCACCAATGTCTGCTATTTTGCCCCTTGCCTGTCATTACACAATATTGTCTAATTTATCCTGTGTTATAGGAGCCACCAGCTTTATCTTTAATAAGTATGGGCAATTTTAAACATTTTAAATACTCTGTAATCTCATCATCATATTTATCCCATTACTCTTTGCTTGATACTATTTTTGAAAATATTGGCAAACATCTCCGCTATCCACTTATTTGAATCCTGCAATGATTCATTGTCAATTCTCTTATTTTAAGCTAACTGCAAATGTTTTCTAATATTTCAGGGAACTACAAAAATAATGGTCATTTAATGATTCCTGCAAAAAATAATTTTTTTTCTATCTAAAAACTCTTCCACTTGCTGTTTAACTTTTTCATCTCTCCCTTTACTGATACATTACTTTCATAACATTAATTTTACAGACCTACCAACTGGTTGTATACTTCTTTAGTAAAAAAAGAATTATCTCAAGACTTACATTTCCCTCAAATAAATCCCAATCAGCCCTCTAACCTTGCTGCTTCTTTCTCATATCACGCAAATTATTAACAACTAGTTGTTTAGACCAGGTGACTATCACTTCCCTCTTAAGTTTACTTGTTGGCAACCACCAATGTTTCTCCAAACAAGAGAGTACTAGTATATATAATATATATGTTATAAGGGCATGATCCAGTACAAATATCGGGTGCATATTAATCTTCTTAAATAAGCATAATTAGAGATGCACACCTTAACTACTCTGAATTTTGACATATCTAGTTACTTTTTAAGTAAAATGTATTTTGTGTTGAGTCATATTTAATATCTAAAATCACAGGCAGTCTCATCACCATGGTATAAGTGGTAAACATCCCCCTAAATATTATTTTTTAAATCACTGAGGACTATCTCTTAGTTCTGTTGTGTTTCTTACAACACTCCAGTCTACTAAATAAACAACTATTCCTACCAATTATCTCTCATAATTTCTTAAAATATTTTTGAGTCATACCAAGGATATGTAAATACAAAAATGGTAATTAAATTAACACCAATAAACCCTTACATCCCAACATAATGACCTTGATCAGCCACTATTATACCTCCCAGAAACAAGAAGCAATTCCTTCAGGTACTTGTACCATGAAATGTAAAAGACACCACCATGACAAATAGCCTTGTGTTACTGCATTATGTTTCTATTAATCCAAGTGCATTTCTTGCAGTGCCACATGTTGTCATGTACTCACTTTAGTTCTTTGGGAGCCTAACCTGCAGTGAAGTATTGTTTACAGTATTTGCCCTTTACTTTCATATTATAAATGTTTCTGTTAAATAAGCGATGCACCAAGCTGTCCTTCTTGCCCCTGTCTCTTTTGCATACTGTTCTAGATATATTATAGAATATTATTGCCAGGAAAAGATCTGCATTAATAATATCCAGTTTTAAGTATAATGTGATACAATCATCCTGCAAGGTGACTGGACATGTTTGTCATTTGATTGCATGTAATTCACATTATTACAGTATTTATAATAATTACCATGTAACACTTTGCTAAATTCTCCATTCATCACCTTTGTAGTATATATCCTTTTATTATGTTTTTAATAGTCTACTTTGATAATAAAATATTCCTGACATGAACAAAAGTTATGCACCCTTACAAATTCCCCATACAGCAGGAACTCATTTTGCTGCTTAAAATAACTGCTGCTATCATGTAAAGGCTCACAGAAATTGTAGGCTTTTTCAAGACCTTACCATGAATATGACCATCAACTACAAACAAGATCAAGTCAAAAGAACTATTTGTAATGCATGTGTATGGTAGCAACTGAGATAAATCTATTAGTGTTAAGATGGTCTGGAAACATATTACTTGCATTAAAATTGGCTCTACAGATGAAATGAGGTCACCAATAAATTTAAAGCATTGTACAACATGAAAGGTCAATCTATCAATAGAAGTAATCTAAAAAAAACACAAAGCAGATAGCCTAGGATGGTACAAAACTGATGACCTTAGCTGTGTACCATTTTGTGAGTAATAAATAGAATCCATAGCTAATAGTTTGTTATGGTGCTTTGCTGATCAGAATGCTTTGCAGTTGTCTTAATGTCACAAATGACACTATACCAAATAATATTAGTCAGAATATATCTGGTTTAATACCATAAATTCTGACGAATTAGAGAATGGTGCATTAGGGGTTATATTTCATTGAAATAGCAAATAGAATTTCTAGCAGAATTATGTTTAAAAGTTAATCTATAATAAATGCCAATAATTTTTGGCACAAATACTTTCTAATCAACATAGAAAACCAAGCATGACAGCACAAGTGTACAGAATATCTTGGTATATACTGTAGTTTATTTATGAGGAATGTTTATAATAAGGAAGTAAAAGACAAATACCATAAACATATTTTCATACAGAGCCTTCAGGCTCAAAGAAGTGGAGAGAGTAAACAATAATACAAGCTATAAATACGAGTTTTACATCTGTGTCTGTTTCTTCACAGGTGATAGCTAGTCATTGGTCCTGAAAGCAGGCCACAAAAGGCAGTTATACACAAACGTTATGATTTATTGTTACATTGTCCCCTTCTCAAAGATCCTCTGTTATCCTTTGTGCCTCCATAACTCAAAGTCCTTTTGATAACCAGCATATACATTTCATGGTGCACAATAAATATGCATTCATTTATACCTAAACAATGGAGCACAATACAGGTTCAAAGTTTCACTTTTTCTTTCTGCATACAGTAGACAGAGTATTATAATGGGATTGTCAATCATTATTAATTTGTTAAGTGTTTGAGTCATAGATGTTAAGAACTTCACCTCAAGAGAGGAGTGAAGCAAAGCTCAAGAGTGGGAAGCAAAATCAACATAGCACGTCTTAAATATGCCAAAGTTCAAGAAAGATGAGGCTCAAAAATTAACAGCTAAAATGAGAGAAAGAGAGAAGAGGATGAGATACTATGATGATGATGTATAATTAGCCAAAAGGGAAGTCTTCAGGAACAGATTGTTTTTCTGGGAAAATGTGAAAGTTAGGAAGGAAAAAAATAATAAAGATCTGGTAGGTTTTGTTTAACAATATTTTAAAAGTTAATACAATACCGCCATCTTGGAAGAAAGCTGTGGTGGCTGTACTACTCAAAGAGGCCAAAGACTCCTTAAATCCAGTTTCATTTTGAACTATGATTATAAAGTATTTATGTCTATACTAGCTAGGAGGAAGGCTAAGGTGTTGCCAAAATTGATAGATATGGATCAATGTGGTTTTGTGGAGGAGAGACAAAGATTTGACAACATTAACAGAACAATGATGATCCAAAGAAAAGCAGAGAGAAAGAAGATCCCATTACT
This sequence comes from Protopterus annectens, assembly GCF_019279795.1. Taxonomy (NCBI): domain Eukaryota; kingdom Metazoa; phylum Chordata; order Ceratodontiformes; family Protopteridae; genus Protopterus; species Protopterus annectens. Next base: position 397,434,886 of record NC_056727.1, read on the forward strand.
GTTGTTTAGTCTTGATACAGAGAAGGCATTCAATGGTTTTAGCTGGGATTTCATGAGTAGGGCAATTGCAGCATTTGCATTTCCTGGTAGAATAATGAGGTTAATTAGAAAGATATATAACAGGTCCGAGGCCAGAATCAAGATGGGAGGGTTCTTCTTTGACAAGATGAGTTTGAACAGAGGAACCAAGCAGGGGTGTCCTCCTTCTCCTTTATTTGTCTTACTCATAAAACCACTGGCAAAGAGATTAAGAAACACAAATTCAATGGAAATAATGTTATGCTACTTCATAAAAACAGGCTTATTTTCAGATGATATTTTGTATTTGATATTTCAATGTTGTGGGACATTTTGAAACAGCTTAAAGTTTTTTTCAGGCTGTAAAATAAGTGAAGATAAAACAAAGGCTATAGAAGTAAACTATGTTCCTGCATATGAATTGGTTCAACAATACCCTTTTTTATGGGGACATGATAAGGTGAAGTGTTTAGGTGTTTGGAATAAAAATGGATTTTATTATGACAGCTGAAGATATGTGGGAAGAGCCTAAGAAGATAATACAAAAATGGAGAGGCTGGAAGCCCCTGTTAATGGATATGGATAATAAGGTATCAGCAGTGAAAATGTTTGTAGTCCCTACAGTATTGTATTCAGGTCAGGCATATTTTTATCAAACAGAGAAGCTGTGGACCAAAATTAATAAAGAATTGAAGGAATTCATTTGGAAGGGAAAGAGGGCAATAGCAAAAACTTTGTGATTTATTTAATAAACTACATTTTGCTACTTTGGATTCAGTGTGTCTGTATTTGGGATTTCTGTTTTAGTTTTTACTGTTATATATCCCAACAGTTCACGTTTGTGCTGGTTTTGTGTTTTTTGTGTCGTATTTACTTTTAAACCAGCTTAGAGTGTTGAGTCCTTGAATTATTCAACGTAACACAGCCTGAGTCAAATATGAATGTGAGTAACAAGAGTGATTCTTTACCTTGTTTTATGACTGTAAAGACCAACCCTTTACTTGGTCAACTGAATGAATCTTCACAATCTCACGTAGCTGGCCCTTTATTCATCCCTCATCAGGCCCATCATAGAATACAATGCCCCTTTTGGGATGTACCTTAACCGACACCTGCAGCAATTAGAAAGACCCCAAAAGTACCTCACCAAGAGGATCAAGGGACTCAAACAGATGCCATATGCTGCTCGGTTAAAAAAACTCCAGCTCTACTCGGTTGCATACCGCCTACTTCGAGGCGATCTATGCCTGACGTATAAAGCTATGTCCAATCCAGAATTAATGGACATGCTCCACCTCAGTAAATCTAAATCCCTTAGAACCACACACTCGAGGGACTTGAACCTCAGCACTGAAATAAATAGAACTTGCTGGAGGGACAGATTCATAACCCAGAGGCTCCCTTCACTCTGGAACAGAATTCCAATTCATGTTAGGCAGAGCACCTCACTGAATCTCTTCAAGAAGAATCTTGATGAGTGGATGGGGGGTTGTAGGTTTGTCCCGGGGATTACTTCCGTGTCACTATTAGACAGAGGCACAGCAAACTAAACCTTAAAAAGGGCACAGTATACTCAAATCAAGGGGTGGTGTAAGCCAAACAAAATTGGGCTAGGCTTATAATTGCCCCAGGGCAGATAGCCTAGTATGAACCTATGAACCTATGAATTTACAGACTTTAATGGACAAATTATAAATCTAGAGAGAAAAGTGCAGATGTTTAAATGGCTCCAATGGCAGTGATTTATTTTCGCTGCCTATTTAAAATATGAGATTTTTCTTCGAGGGCTTAGAATACTCAAAATGCCCTCATATGGTAACCTCTATCCTGATCTTTTGAATAACTAACAAGAATTAAATCTTAAGTTTGGAGCTGATTATATGCACTTGATGAATGGCTTTCTTTGAGAAAATGGAGACTGATTTGCAAGACAAAATAATGAAATTAGAGAGAGATATAACTGGGCTGTCCTCCTTCTCCAATAATATAAATGCATATAGTTTGATGCTGGACAGACTTGTTAAATATGAAGAGAAACTCATACTAGCTAAAAAAAGAAAATTATGGAGAGACTTGCATGATTTTGAACATGGGAATATTTTTTTCTTGGCCCAGAGAACAGTGTAACATGAACGTTGTTCTAAGGGGAGTCAGTACATCTACGACCCCTCCCCATACACCTCCTGATACTCTAGATACATTTTAGGCTAATGAATCAGTCCAATTATCTGATAATCAATAAGTGCAAAATATTGAAACTGCTTCTAGAAATAATATACAATTTAATACTACAGATGGTCAATTAATAACCACCCAGGTGATTCGGCCAAATGGTAATATCCAACAAGAGGGTTTTCAGAAACCACCTACACCACTACAGTTGAAGTTACTGGAAATAATAGAGATGAAGAGCAGGGGCAAGACCCTATCATAGGATTGATCCAGAGGCAGGTTGGAGCAGAGAAGAAGCGGCCTGAAACATTGGAAGAGCAAGGGCCCTCAGACAAGAAGCAGTTTGAAACAGCAAACAGCTAGATTACTGGACCCGTAGTGAACTTAAATAGCCTACAGCTATCTGAACATGTAATATCACTATTTAATAAAGGTTTGAAGTTCATTCTGTCAAATGCTGATACGGTGGTGAATGCATTAACAGACTTGAGAATATTTATTAGAAATTTGAGTCTGAAACTGATTTTTAATAATACAGCTCCAATGGTACAGCAGGACTGTAAGAAAAATAGTTGCTTTGTTCCAATAAACTGCCCAGTACTCATAACCTTTAGTGAGGTATGTGAACGGGAAATATGAAAATGTTACAATGCTAAAGATAAAAATAGATATTATAATTTAACATTACAAGAAAGAGAGACTCTGAAACATTTAGAAAATAATAATAAAATTGTTATAAAACAAGCCAATAAGGGAGGAGCAGTGGTAATTTTAGACAAAGAAAACTACGATGCATGTATGTATGAATTTTTGAATGATAATATGACTTTTAATGTTATTAACAGTTTGGTTGTATCAAGAATAATAAGTAATATTAACATGGCGATATATGAAATGCAAATAAATAACAATATTGATATTGGTCTATTCAACTTTTTCACTTTCCTAGTCCAAGAATATCAGTAATTTATGGCTTGCCGAAAATTCATAAAGATCTAATACACCCTCTAATGAGACCTACTGTATCGGGAGGAAGGTGGATAACAGAGCCTATCTCACCCTACTTGCAGTTTATATTAAGTAAATATCTGAGGGGGATTAAAAGCTATATAAAGGATATAGAAGACTTTTTGACACAGTTATATGCATGGTTTGCTGATCATACCAGTAGTAAATTTCTGGTCTTCTCAGTAGATATAAAGTCATTATTTACAGTTTTTCCCACTATTGAGGGGATTGAACAAATACAACATTTTTTTGCAAGAATACAGATCTACCAAATACGAAAATAGGAACTTTATGTGAGTTACTAGAGTTGCTGCTAGAAAATAATGTGTTTCTATTTTATGATTGTATTTACCACTAAAAGAGGGGCGTTGCTATGGGCAAGCCAGTAGCGAACACATATGTGAATATTGTAATGTCTAAGTGGGAAGACGCATATATTTATAATGAGGTATACAAAGACAAAGTGCTATTTTACAAACGTTTTGTTGATGACGTGCTCTTGCTTTGGGATAGTGAAGCTGTGGAATTATCAGCATTCATTGAGTATTTAAATCAGACTACTAGCTATTTGAAATTTACTATGGAAAGCTCTGAGTAAAGTATTAAGTATTTAGATGCTAAGTTAGAATGGTCTAGTAATCGGATCAATACTATGGTATATAGGAAAGCAGTGCAAGCTAATAGGTATATACACAGGAGTAGCACGCACGTGCCACACATATTTAAGAGCGTGGTGAAGAGTCAGTTTATGAGGACTAGTCATTTGAATACAGACAGTAAGCAATATTCTAACCAACTGCAAGAAATGTCTGCAGAATTTGATATGCAAGGGTATAGCCTAGAGATGCTACAGAAAATACAAAATGAGGTTCTAGTGAAGAGAGGAAATGAAGCTAGGCCACGTTTTTCAGCTAGCCCTAAAGAAGTTACAAATTCTTCGCAGAATGGAATGGCTAATAGTATAAGATATGTAACTACATATAATAGGAAATTAAATGCGGTGAGAAATATAATAGAAAGAAATTGAAACATTCTTATGACCATGCCTGAAATAAAGAAAACTGCAGGTGAGAGACCCTCATTTGTATATAGAAACTATTCAAGTTTAATGTTTTGTCTATGTTATAAAGACTTGAAACATAATAATCTGGACAGAAGAATAATGAGGTAGGTACATATCCGTGCTATAATTGTACATGATGTAAAGATATCGAAACAGATAATATATTTATACACCCGAATACAGGGAGAAAGTTCATATTTAATAAATATGCTACATGTAATACCTATAATGTAGTTTATTTAGCAAACTGTGTTCAGTGCCCAGCCTTTTATATAGGTCCAAGAATATAAAGAGTGGTGACCTAAACAATGGCCTTGAAATATGTGAATATGAATGGATAACACTGTTAAATGCAGACCACAAACCAGGCTTAAATACAGCTGTTAGTATTAAACCTATACTTAGAAACAAATGTGATTTTAGTATTATACTGCTGTTTTTTAATTCATTTATTATGTTGTATTTTTTATGCTTGATTTTGATTGGGCTGTGTCTTAATTGATTGTTTTAACAGGAAATTGATAATTGTTAAAAGGAAATTGATTTTTATTCTAAGTTATACACTGAAGAAGGGGTTTCCAAAAAAGCTTTGTGATTTGTGGATTTAATAAACTAAATTTTGTTACTTTGGACTCAGCATGTCCATATTTGGGATTTCTGTTATGATTTTTGCTGTTATATATCCCAACGGTTCACTTTCATGCTGGTTTTGTGTTTTTTGTATTGGTTAAATGATACCCATTTTTTATGAGGACATGATAAGGTGAAGTGTCTAGGTGTTTGGATTAAAAATGGATTCTATTATGACAGCTAAAGATATGTCGGAAGAGCCTACAAAGATAATACAAAAAGTGAAAAGCTGGAAGCCCCTGTTAATGGCTATGACCCTAGCCTTAAGTAGCACCTACCATCAACCAGATACCACAGTATAAACAGAAAATGATTGACTTCAACAAATGGCTAAGTTTCTGGTGTCATTCTAAGGGGATCCAGTATCTGTCTGCCTGGGATGATATGATAGGCAGACCTCGATGCTTTGTGAGAGATGGCCTGCACCTATCACCCCTGGGATTATGGATACTGGCCAAGGCTCTTGCCACCCCTATAGTGCCTTTTTAGGCAATTTCCTGAAGACAAAATTACCACCTTAACAGATACAAGCTAACATAATCTGAGGGTTATGCTACTCAACGCTAGAAGTCTAAATCTAAAAATGCACTCGCTCAAAGTACTCCTTAAAATGGAGAACATCGACATCTGTGCAGTAACAGAGATCTGGTTCAAGGCTCCAGAGAGCACCCCTGCACTACCAGGCTATACCTCATACCACACTTTTCAGTCCCAAAACCTGGACCAAAGCCCTAAAGGTGGTGGTGTCTCCATATTCATAAAGGATATTCACACCTCCAGACTAGTAGCCCAACATAACGCATCAGAGATACTTCAGGTACAACTAACACTGGACAAGACTGCAATCTAGGTTGCAGCCTGCTATTGATCCCCTACCATGTCCCAAGACTCCCACTTCACATTCCTAAACACCCTGGAAAATATTAAGGCACAACCCAATACCCTTATACTAGGGGACTTTAACTACTCCTCCATTAACTGGGAAAATTACTTATGTACTAACACACTAGCTCAATGTTTTCTGGAATTCATAATTACCAATGCCCTGGACCAACTCATTTTTACCCCCACCAGGGGTAACAGCATCCTCAACCTGGTCATTACTAACATGGGCGACCATTGCTCTACACCAGTAATCAACTCCTCACTGGTCAGATCTGACCACAAGCTAATCACCATGGCTATCCACATCCCACCCTCACTCCCTGTAAAGGAAACCACCATGAAAAACTTCTCCAAAGCTAACTTTGGACTTCTAAAAACAGAGGTGGCCAACTTCATGATGCCCATGCAAATGGAAAATAGGTGCATGACTGCTGAATCATACACCAATGCACTGCATGACCACATACACAAGTGCACGGAATGGGCCATACCAAACAGAGCCAAGACACTCTCCTCCAAAAAAAGGAAGCCAACCTGGTGGTCCCCTACTGCTGAATCATACACCAATGCACTGTATGAACACATACACAAGTGCATGGAATGGGCCATACCAAACAGAACCAAGACGCTCTCCTCCAAAAAAAGGAAGCCAATCAGATGGTCCCCTACCATAAACCAACCCTACAACAGAAGGAAAAAACTGATGCAGAGAAAGGTGAAGTCCCAATACTGGAAAAACTCCCTTGTTAGCCTCAGAAACTGAGATCCCTCATCAAATCCTCTAAAGCTAGCTACAAAAACAAAATTGCAGCTGATACTAAAGACAACCACAAAGCATTTTTTGGTTATCTCAAAAACCTACATGGCAATACTCAGATCTGCTCTGAACTACAGCACAATGGCAACACATATACCGAGCCAACTGATATTGCCAATATACTGGCCGATAGGTTCGGTATGAACTTTACCCCCCTTTCACCCCCTAAAGGGCCTATCACAATACCAGAGGAATGTCAAGTTCCTAATATCACTGCTGCACAGGTTAAAACCGCACTGTCCAAAGCCAAGAATACAGCTTCCATGAGACCTGACAATATCCCTGGCTGTGTTCTACATGAACTTCAAAGTGAACTGGCACAACACCTGACTGCTGTGTTCAATCACAGCCTCACTTAAGGCTTTGTTCCTACTGGATGACACACCGCTATGGTCCCCCCACTCTACAAAGGGGGAGCGACTACAGACCCTGGGAACTACCGCCCCATTGACCTGACTAGTCTGATATGTAAGGGTATGGAGTGCATCATCATGGACCTTATAAATAGGGACACAGGGAATCTCCAAACTCTGCACCCTACGCAGTTTGGATTTGTGAAAGGTAGATCATGCCTGCTCAACCTGATAGACTTCTTCGAGTCTGTCACCAGAGTTGTGGAGGAAGGCAAGGTAGTTCACACAGCCTACCTCGATCTTGCCATGGCCTTTGACACCATCCCTCACTCAGGAATCATAAATAGACTCACTAAACTAGGCATAAAGTCCTATGTCACAAGGGGGACGCACAAACTGGCTCACTGATAGAACCCACACTGTGAAAGTAGCGGATTCCTAATCTGACCAAGTTCGCAGATGATTGCAAACTGGGAGCCGTTATTGACTCTCCAACTGACATTCTTCAAAAAGGCCTCACTGTGACCAATGACTGGTGCCAGAACCATGGCCTTAAGCTCAATCCCAAAAAATGCATCGTCATTCCCTTTGGGAAAAACTAGGTGCCCATGAACTACCACATTGACGGTAGTCCTCTAAACACTGAAGGTGTGATAAGAGATCTGGGGACACAGGTTGACAGCAACCTCTCTTTTGACAACCACATTGCCACTGTGGCCAGAAAGTCATTCTATGTGCCACATCTCATTACAAAGGGTTTTTCATCCAGGAAGAAAGAGGTCATAGTCCCTTTCTACTCGTCCCTCATCAGACCTATTATAGAATGCAACACCCCATTTGGCATGTACCTCACTAGACACCCACAACAACTGGAAAGGCCACAAAAATACCTCACTAAGAGGATCCTGGGCCTTAAACACATGGCTTATATGGACAGACTCAAAAAGCTCCAGCTATACTCTGTCTCATATCGCCTACTTAGAGTTAATTTCTGCTTGACCTACAAAGCCATGTTTGACCCAGAGCTGTTAGATATGCTAGATCTGAAGAAATCCCAATCCCTCTATGCCACATGCTCCATGGTGCTCAACCTCATTACCACAATAAACAGAACATGCTGGAGGGACAGGTTCCTAACCCAGAGACTACCCATGCTCTGGAACAGACTTCCCATTCATGTCAAGCAGAGCAGCTCATTAGCCCTCTTCGAGAGAAATCTTGATGAGTGGATGAGCAATAGAAAATTCACCCCAGGGATCACTTCAGTGGCCTTGCTTGATAGGGGCACTGGGAACTAAAGTCGGGCAGCAAGATGCCAGGGAATCTTTTTGGTCTAGGCTTACATAGGCTCCAGGGCCAATAGCCTAGTACACACCTTTGAACCTGTGGATAGCCAGGTATCAGCAGTGAACATGTTTTTAGTCCCTACAGTATTGTATTCAGGTCAGGCATATTTTTATCAAAAAGAGAAGCTGTGGACCAAAATTAATAAAGAATTGAATGAATTCTTATGGAAGGGAAAGAGGCCAATAATTAAGTGGGATAAGTTATTTCTTTCCACAGAACAAGGTGATTTAGGATTACCAGAGTTTAAGGGATGCCTTAGAGCTACACTGTTAAAGTTCATATATCACATAGCACAAGTAGAAAACTACAAATCAAAATGAAAATAAATGACGCTGAAACGGGGAGTTCACAAAATAGAGAGAGAGTAATATGTCGGATGCCAGAATTTAAGGCTAACACTAACAACCATACAGAATATCATATGTACTAAGCAGAAAAAAAATATTTTGAGGACTACACCAACATGGAAATGGAGAAAAGAGATTTTACAACTAGGGATGACCATAAGTCGGGACATAGAAAATAGACAAGAGAGAAATTAAATTATATGGTGAAAATTAGCAAGGGAACCAAGGTATCTGGAGCAAATAACTAGGGAAAGAAGAGTCATGGAGTGGGATGAGGCCAAACAGGATTTCAGACTGTGAAGTGGAGACTGCCCTCCCTACCAGGGACTGATAACACAATATAGGCATAGAGAAAGGGTTAGGGGCTGCTAAATGAAAGTCTAGCTCTGGTGTACCTGGGGATTCAATAAACTCCATGTAGGCTTCATGCAAAGCAACAGTGTTGCCAGCCAGAAAACCTAATACAGCAACATGGATAGCAATAGACATGTAGACCTGTTTACCTATGGGCAGAATTGTGCAGAATGCCACATTGATTACCAGGGTTGATAATATAGCAATTTATATGGTCCAAACACATTACAGGACAGTGTATACAGTACAGAGTATTATGGAATCCGATTTCAGGCATTCTGTACAAAAGGTTTGTAAACGATCCATAATGGTACATGGACTGACATTTAAAATAAACAGGGGAAGTGTGTGTATTGAATAGGGACACACAGATGAATTGTAGAAATGGACACAGGGAAAAGAGGACAGGTGAAACATTTTAATGTACAGCAGCTGAGGGCATGTAAATGGAAGACACTTGCAGCAGGAACACTAATCACATATTGACATGGTACAGTACAGACTGCACACTGAAAATGTACATTATATGACTGTCACACAAGGTGATAACAATGGAGAAAATGTCTTTGTGATACGAGCATCCTGACATGTACAATGGAGAGGACATCTACCAGGGATGTTATCTATAATAGGGGTTAGCTACATATTATGAAGCTGTGCAAAATGAGTTGTCTTAATAAGACATAGTTACAGGATCATGGACAGCAGTAATCTGAAGCATGCGCAATCATGGATAATATCAGAATAATACCACCAGTAATCATCCCATGTCTCTGACATAACATATGCGACTGTAAGTGATCATAGGTGTTTCTGCACTAACACACTTATAAAACTATTATGAGATGTCAGCAATTTATGAGGGTAATCAAGCTCACATCCTGACACTGTAACACTTGCTGGAGGTGTTAGGAGGGACACTGCTATACCTGTATGTGACATTATAAACAATCCTGGCTAGTTGACAGGTGTGCATGGCATATATATGGCACAATCCATACAAACTGTAAGTGATCATAGGTGTTTCTGCACTAACACACTTATAAAACTATTATGAGATGTCGGCAATTTATGAGGGTAATCAAGCTCACATCCTGACACTGTAACACTTGCTGGAGGTGTTAGGAGGGACACTGCTATACCTGTATGTGACATTATAAACAATCCTGGCTAGTTAACAGGTGTGCATGGCATATATATGGCACAATCCCCACTGTCATGAATATAATCTATGCCATCAATGTTGTCAAACAGCTATGTATGTACTGCGTGCATCACTTAATAACCAGTCTACAACAGGATCTAGCAGACCAAATTACCATTCTGTGTCACCAGAGCCTGAGAACTGGCTTGGTTCCAGTGGAGTAGAAAGCAGCAGCAGTAACCTCCTTGCACAAAGGTGGGCCATCAACCATCCCTGGGAAATATGGACCTATAACTCTAACCAGTCTCACCTGCAAGGTGTGGAAAGAATCATTGTGGACCTTATCAGCAAGGACATAGGTGACCTTCAAACTCTAGACCCAACCCACTTTGGCTTCATTTCGGGTAGATTATGGTTATTAAATATAGTTGACTTCTTCAATAAAGTCACCAAAGGGCTGGATGAAGATAAGAAAGTGTATACCGCCTACATTGATCTGGCCAAGGTTTTTGGCACACCTCCACTCAGGTATCAATGAGAAACTCTCTCGGCTCGGCATTAGGGTCTGAATGGAGAGATGATAAGGCAGCAAGCAAAGGAGAGTAGTATTGCTGGAAATTAATTAATCTTCAGTTCTTGGTGAGTACCTTCACAAGGTGGACCCTGTTTTTCACAAAATCTCACCAACATGACACTGATATATAGACTGTATTTTATATAGCATATATCATGGACAGAAGTAGGTCAAAAAATAAAAAAAGATAGCTGGGTGCACAAGACCCAGGATAAAAAAGTGCCCAGTCCTAGTAGGCACACTGGTGCCAGGACCGGAACAAATGACAGTGTAGAATCCTCAAGACACCGAAACATTCCTACTAAGGGGCTAGGCCAGACCCAGGGGGAGGATGCCCTTCCCCCTGTTGTAGAAGGAAGTAGCAGTCCACAAAAATCACAAAAACTGACAGGTCAAAAAAGAGCCATAAAGATTATACAGTGGACTATTGAGGATAAGGAAGACATTATGTATTGTTACTATTATGCAAGAAGCCCAGAATTTCCGGGCACAAGATCTACAAAACGATTAAGAGACAAATTAAAGGAAAGAAAAATACTTCCACAAGAAAAACTGTCAGAAGCTTCAAATAAAAATTTGTGTCCTTTAATACAACAGATGTATGAAAAGCACTATATAGACCAAGACATCTTGGGAAGTTTGGAAAACAAAGTGACTAAGGGAGTGCAAAAATATAAAGAACAAAATCTACAGACTTTTGAAATGTATAAAAAAGAAATATGCACATGGGAAAGAAAGAGAGATCTGATAATCTGCAATATTTATGCAACAGAGAAAGCCAAATTAATCAACACAAAAAAGGCAGCCCCAAATATATTCAAAGAGAAATACAGGAAAAGGTATCCATATCTGGAAAAATTCACAATAAAAAAATAAGATCACAAACAGGGAACATAGAACAGAAGATTAGTAAAGCAGAAGTTAAAAAAATAGAAGATGAAGTTATGGAATACTTACGAAGTGAAGGATTTCATGCAGAAAGTCTAACACAGGTTACATCACAGTATGATGAAATAACGAGTCCCCAAAGTAAGGAGAATCAGGAGGAGCAGGAGATATCTGAAGAAGAAATATGGACATGGGAAAGAAAAAGAGATTTAATGTAGTGTAATAATTATGCAAAGGAGAAAAAAATAATCAATACAAAAACAGCAGCACCAAAGATATTTGAAGAGAAATAAAGGCAAAGGCATCCAGACATGGAAAATTTTACAATACAAAAAATAAGAAAAGAAAGAGGAAAAGTAGAAAAGAGGATTAGTAATTAAGTTAAGGAAATACAAACTGAGATTATGAATTACCTGTGAAGTGAAGGATTTACTGTAGAAAGTCTAACTCAGATAACATCACAGCAGGATAGAGCAATGGATCCCCAAATTAAGTTGAAACCAGTGGAGTGGGAAACATCTGATCAATTGCCATATGTAGGTACGTTGGAGCCTTTCATAGGAAACAAGTACATTCAGTTGGAATTGCACAGCAAGAGAAGGAACTGAAAACGGTGGAAACTCTGATGCAGTCAGTGCTGAGGAGTGATAGACAAGTGAGCTCCCATATAGAAGAGCAACGGATGGCACAGGAAGATGCTCTGGAACTTTCTATAGAATGCCTGCAGGAAATGAAGAACAAAGAATGTGCCCTCAGTTTGGAAGAAAATGATCTGAGAGTTGATTGATTTAATAGAAATGGACAGACATATTAAGATCAATTAAATAAATAGACTAGAGAAAGTCAATAACATCCAAAAAGTTAAAAGTTTGATAAAACAAATGAACACATTAATTAGGACCACAGATATTTATGTGATATAATAGAAGAAAACAGGATATATTGCTGTGCAGCTAAATTAAACCATAAGTCTTACCACAAAAACACAAGGTACTAAGGGAAAGAAAGGTGAGAAACTGAATGCCATAATGGAACTATCAAACAGAGAAAACTATAAAGCAATTAAGACAAGAAGTGTCATTATTAGAAGAGTATAGAAGCGGGAACAGCTCAACAAAAATACTCAGAAAGATACACATGATAAAAGCAATGCACAGTATCTGAACAGATCAGGATCTATCATAGACTGTTGCAAATAATAAACTAAAAATATCAGCACAGACAGAAAAACTTAGAAGATATGCAGATAAATACAAAGGAAAAGTACAAAATAAGCAGTTTACTCATGACCCAAAAAGTTTTATAGAGAATTGGGAAACAAGGCAAAAGGAATTAAAACGCCACCAAAAAAAGAAGAAATAGATACATTTTGGAGAAATATCTATGAAGATCCTGTGAAATGTAACAAAGACGCTAAATTGATAGAAGAAGTAAAAGAAAGAATAAGAAGTTCAAATGTACAAGATATGAAATGGGATGAAATAAATACCAGAGAGAATGAAACAAAATTAAGAAAAGCTCCTAACTGGAAAATCCCAAGCCCAGATGAAGTACCTAACTTCTGGCTAAAAGTATTAACATCTTTACATGAATATTTAGCCATGAGTAAGAACTATTTATATGGGCACCCTGACCAGAAACAAGCCCGGTTAACCAGCACAAAAACAAACAAGAGAGGACTAAAGGTTCAGTGTGGTACTCCAGGAGCCAAAAGGTCAAGTTGAAAACCACATAAACCACCAGACGACAAATCATAAAACATATGTTTAATATCAACGTAAAACTGAGATAAAAATAAAAGGGATAAGCACTTTCAGGAGTATGTCCCTTCATCAGATCACCTCCCCTCTAAAGTCAAACCCAGTGGTGCAAGACCTGGGAACACATATAGATAGCAATCTGAACTTTGACCACCAAGACTCCAAAGTTGTAAGGAAAGCCTTCTACATTGTGCACCTTATAAGTCAGGCCAGCATATCCAGGTGTCAGGATGTTATAACACCACTGTACTCAAACCTCATCAGAACACTAATAAAGTACAATGCTCCCTTTTGCATGTACTTCACCAAACATCTGCAGCAGCTGGAGAGACCACAGGCATTTCTCAACAAGAAAATATAGGGCCTACAAACAATGCCATGACATACGTGGATAGAGTGGAAGCCTTGTCACTGTAATCTGTATCATATAGGAAGGTAACTTGTGTCTGCCCTACAGGCCAGTCTCTGACCCTGCCCTGATGGAAATGCTTCACATCTGCAAATATAATGGCACAAGAGTCTCTCGCTCTAGAGATCTTAACCTAGCTTGTGACATTAACAAAACAAGCTTGAGAGACAGCTATAGCTGATGACATTAGCAGAGTCTATTAACAGAAAGATGGTAATAGCAGTGTCCAACATGGTGTAAAATGCTCTCTCTAATGACAAGCGGGTGCACATCGCACACACACACACACACACACACACACACACACACACACACACACACACACACAAAAAACAGTTGGCTGCAGTGAAAACATGGGTCTATATCATCACATTGAATGGTGATAAGTTCAAACACCCTTTGTTCGAACCTACAAGTCTGAAAACCCTAAACAGCAAACTCACGGAACATAGATTTTTTTCCCAGGGAAAAAAATCGCTGCTCCGTGAAAAAAAAAATCACAACTTTAAAACAAACTAAAGTGGGAGGCTGTGTCTCCCACACCCCCCTACTTAAATATACCAACTCCGAGATTGCACTACAGTGGAGGAAATAGCAAAGCCCCAAAGATGGCCCACCGATTTTTTGGGGGGAAAAAAACAATGTTCCGTAACTTCGTGGTTAAGGGCTTTTGGACTTTTCGGTTCGAACAAAGGGCATTCCAACTTATCACCATTTGATGTGGTGATATAGACCCTGAGAACATAACCCCTACCTATTTAACTACAACAACTAGAAACTTCCATATTTAACACAAGTACCACAGCACAAGTCTGATTTGGAGAGTGTTGGGCAACACTTTATAAGTGATGATATCAGCAGTGTCTGGTAAGAGGAAGATGGTAATAGCAGTGTCCAACATACTGGTATAAATGCTCTCTTTAATGTCAAGCAAGTGCACACACACACACACACACACACACACACACACACACACACACACACACTCAAGTTTACTGCAGTGAGAACAGATCCCCTACCTAAGCACATGGACTAGAGAACTCAGTACTTTACGCAAGTGGCACAGCACAAGTCTGACTTTTACAAGGCTGCAGGCCAATTTATAGTGGATGACATCAGCAGTGGTTGTTAGAGAGAAGATGTTGGGAGGCCTGCATGAAATGGATAGGTAGCCATGTCCAACTATCAAGATATTAAAGTTCTGTATGTTACCAGACTGATCAGTGTGCAATGTGTAGTATTTGGCTTTGTGTTTTCAATGTGCAAGTGTACTTTAAGAGACAGCTTTACAAACTATGTGCAAACAGGTGTCCACATTACTACAAGTATTGGAAAATCTGAATGTGTATTGTCATTATAAAGATGCGCATGGTATATAAGACAGCATTTGTTATTTGTTTCTGTAGTATAGTTGATATATTTGTCAACAAGTACTGAGAAACCAAGGTTGCAGTGCATGGGGGGAGGTAACAGATGGCTGAATTGTAAATATGTTATTTTCTTAGAGTGCCTTCCTTTTGTTTTTGGTTTTAAATGTACTTTCATGGAATGAAGATTAAATGGACAGTAAACAAAAGTAATAGATGCTATTGTCCACTTTGTATAGCATACTGCTGAGCAGCTGCATTGCGTGGGATTGCACGGTCAGTGGCAAAGGGTTTGTGCATGCAAGAGACATTTTTACTGCTTTCTGTATTTGCACATAGTTATTGCAAAAGTGAGCCTCACTGATAACAGAATGACAGTTCTCAATACTGAGTGTATGAAACACACCTGCTGCTTAGCTGACTCTTTGGCAACAGGTGCAAATGCATTGATCCATTTCTTTTGGAGCCCAGATGATATAAGGTTCAAATCCACGTGTATGTCATAGTTTTAAATGGGTATTTAGAAGGCAGCAAAATAATTCTTTATACTGCATTCACTGTGCATTCATAGTATCATAGGCGGTTACTAGGCTATCAACCCGGAGATCTTTTCAAGCCTAGCCATTTCATCCCAATGTAATACCACAGATATTCTTCGTCAATACCCAGGATTGTATTTATTAATGACTGCCCATGTCCAGGAGGGTTGTGGGCACTATCCTAGTAAGAATTTACTGTGCCCCATCTTCTTGTCCGGGTTCCTTTTGAACAGTGTCATAGAGGTGCTCTGTTTCATATGAGCTGGCAGCCTATTCCAAAGATGCGATAGTCCCTCCAGCATATTCTATTCAAGTTGCAGGTCATAATTATGTCCCTGGAATGGGTAGCTCTAGTCCTGTTTGATTTACAAATGTGCAGCAAATTCATTAGGTTTGGGTCAGATTGCTCTGTATGCCAAGTATAAGACTCCCCTAAGTAATCTATACG
The DNA here is from genome assembly GCF_019279795.1 of Protopterus annectens. Taxonomy (NCBI): domain Eukaryota; kingdom Metazoa; phylum Chordata; order Ceratodontiformes; family Protopteridae; genus Protopterus; species Protopterus annectens. Next base: position 397,451,009 of record NC_056727.1, read on the forward strand.
ATACTAAGAATAGTGACAGGGACTTTAGTCGGTCTGGGTACAGCACTTGCTGCAGTCCCTTGATCTTCTTAGTTAGAAACCTCTGAGGTCTCTCCAATTGCTACAGGTGCTTTGTGTGGTACATGCTAAAAGGGGTGTTATACTCAATTCTGGGCCTGATTAGTGACAAGAATAGAAGGGTCATACCTCCTTTGCTATAGAGGTGATGCCTTGATAAATCAAGTGTGCTATGTAGAAAGCCTTCCTTACTACAGTAGATGCATAGTGGTCAAAGTTAAGGTTGCAGTCTACTTTTGATCTCAGATCTCTTACCACTTTGTACGTACATAGGGTATTGTCAATTTGATAGTGTAAAGGGACATTGTTTTTACCAAAGGAAATGATGATGAATTTTCTTGCATTCAGTTTGAGACCATGACTGAGACATCAGTCTTTGGTCTAAGTAAGATCCTCCTGAAGTATACTGACATCATTTGGGGATTCAATAATTGCACCCAGTTTGCAGTTGTCTGCAAATGTGGTCAGCCACAGCCCTTAGTTTTGGCCTGAACTACTGAGAAGTATATACCAAACAGTAGGGGGACCAGCACTGACCCTTGTGGCACCCCGCTGGTGACAGGACTGCTGGTTGATGTGGAGTCACCCACTTTGACAGTGTGTGACTAGTCTGTGAGCCATTTGGTAACCCATCTTATAAAAAGGGATTTACATTCAGTTTGCTAAGTTTATCTGTAATGCCTGAGTGTGGGATTGTGTCAAAGGCTTTTGCCAAGTCAAGGTATGCTGTGTGCACAGATTTGCCCTCGTCAGTGGCTCTGGTCACATTTTCAAAGAAATCCACCAGGTTTAACAGGCAGGATCTGCCCTTGACAAAGCCAAATTGGGTCAGATCTAGGGTTTGGAGGTCACCTATGTCCTTATTTATGATGTCCATGATGATATGTTCCATGGCTTCACAGATAAAGCTGGTCAAACATATGGGTCTATAATTCCCTGGGTCTGTTGCTAAGCCATGTTTGTGGAGGGGAAAAACTGCTGCTGTTCTCCATTCTGTAGGAACAAAGCCAAATGTTAGGTTGTGATTGAATATGGTACTTAATGGTGATGTTATTTCATGTTTTCGTTTGTTTAGAAGACAGCCTGGGATGTTGCCTGGTCCAATTGAGGCTGTGTTGTTTGCCTTAGACTTTGCACTTTGGGAATGTAGGGTAGGGGGAGATTAGGGGCAAGGTTTGTGATAAGTTTGGAGAGGATAAGGTGGTGAAAATTTCAGCAAATCTGTCTGCTAGTAGGTTTGCCGTAGCTGCAGAGTCAGTGTGTGTGATATCGTTAGTCACTAGTTCGACACATGCTTGGGTCCTAACTTTTAAGCTACCTGCTGTAGCTGTAAAAGGCCTTAGGATCATCCTTGGCTGTGATTGCTAAGTTTTTCTCAAAGTTACACTTAGAGGATTTGACATGTTGTCTTATTTACCTGTTGAAGCTGAGGAGGGTACTTTTCCTTTGTTGGGGCCTCACCTTAGTTTTTCTTAGACAGCAACATTTTGCATTTGTTGTAAAGTTTGTTAATACTGGATGTCTACCAGAGTGACTTTTTTTTTACTTGGGGCTCTGGCTTTGATTCTTTCTGGTACAGCTGAGTCTACACACTTATACAAGTGATTATACAGGGCTTTAGTGTAAGCTTTGGTGTAGTTACCACTTCCAGCTGGGGGTGGGGCTTGGAATGCATTTATTCCTTCCCCTAGGGGGTATAGTTTGTCTGGGTGAACTTTTTTTAATCTGACTTCATCCTTTGCGAGTTCTGGTGTTAGTGCCTGGTAGAAGGTGGCTAATTTGTGGTCAGATTTAACTAATAAGGCTCAGACAGTTGCAGTGGTGCCTCTGTTTGTCATGTTAGTGAGGACCAAATGTAGTATATCTGTTCCTCTTGTTGGGGTTTGAACAATTTAATTTGTTCCAGGGCATTTGAGTTAAGAAAGTCAAGGAACTGTTGCACTAGTGAGTTAGGGCTGGAGTAGGTTTCCCAGTTGATAGTGGGATAATTGAAATCCCCCATGACCAGCATGTTTGGTAATATTTGGATTGACGTAGAACAAAAAGCACACACTCCTGCCAAAGGTAGCTCACACACAATAAGGAAAAGATTAGATTGAAAGTTATGAACTGGAAGATGAGGAGTTATGTAGTAAGGGGAGAGAGTTGAGTGGATGATAAGAAAGGGTGGGAGGGTCTAGAGGGAGGTGATTGGTCTGGTTAGTGTACAAATGTAGTGAATGTGGGGGTTGGTGGGAATGGGAGTAGAGTAAGGGAGCGGAGTGAGCCCAAGCACAGCAAAGACGAATGAAGCGGGTAGGACCAAGATGAAAACTAGCAGCTAACTTTATAAACAATCAGTAGGAGGGGGAATTAGAACAGAGTAAAACCCAAATCCGACTGCAGTAAGTATTGGGTAACCAAGGGAATATTGCAGGAGTTCACAGTAACAAAATATGTACTGAGTACAAAGTCTGTTCTTCACATAAAGAAGGAAGCAGACTATAATAAAACTAAGAACATATTTGTACAAGTTTGAGCTGGCAGACTGCAATAACACAGAAAGCATTAGGCAGGAAATATCAGTTGCTGCGGCTGCTGACTTAAAGGGAAAGAACGTACCAATAAGTAGCAGAGAAAGGGGGGGGGCTAGGCGAAAATGTCCCAGCTAGTGTACACACCAACATTTGAAAAAAACAAGCAAATATAACTAACATAATAAAAGGTAATTTAATTTAAAAGATTATCTCATGGAAGAATGCACTTTACAATTTAGAAATCCCTTTCCAAGGTCAGAACTTAACTGCAGCAGAGAGATCAGCAGGAAACACTGGTGAAATAAGAAGGCTGCTGAAATTCAAAATATATTTACAATGTAGAAATCCCTTTCCAAGGTTGGAGCTTAACTTCAGCAGAGAGATAATCAGGAAACACTGGTAAAATAAGAAAGCTGCCAAAATTCAAAATATACTGCACTAAGAATTTTAAGTGTGCAGCAGTAGTGTCACACTGTGTTGCTGCTGCCACCGATGCAGTTTTGTGGTTGTCTTGCTGTAGGGAATTTATCCCCTGCTGCAGTCTTTCCAAAACTAAGAGACAGGGTTCATAGGTTCATAGGTTGGTACTAGGCTATCAGTCTACAAGCCTAGCCATAACAATTCCATGGCTATTTCTTCCCACACTATTTACTTCCCTGGACCCCTGTCTAGCAAGGCAACTGACGTGATCCTCGGGGTGAATTTCCTTTCTCCCATCCAATCGTCAAGGTTCCTTTTGAAGAGGACCAAAGAGGCACTCTGCTTGACATGTACGGGCAATCTATTCCAGAGTCTGGGGAGTCTCTGGGTCAGGAACCTATCCCTCCAGCATGTTTTGTTTATTGTGATGACAAGGTTTAGATCCCTGGAGTGTGTGGCTCTGAGGGATTGGAGTTTCTTTAAGTGTAGCATGTCCAACAGCTCTGGGTTTGACATGGCCTTGTATGTTAAGCAAAGATCGCCTCTGAGTAGACGATATGCGACAGAGTATAGCTGGAGTTTTTTAAGGTGGTTAGCATAGGGCATCTGCTTTAGGCCTGTGATTCTTTTAGTGAGGTATTTCTGCGGCCTTTCCAGTTGTTGCAGATGTCTTGAGAGGTACATACAAAATGGGTCATTGTATTCTATAATGGATCTAATGAGGGATGAGTACAGTGGGACAATGACCTCCTTTTTTCTGGATGAAAAGCCCTTCTTGATGAGGTGTGCCACATAGAAGGATTTCCTGACTGTTGTGGCGATGTGGTTATCGAAGGTGAGACCACTGTTCACCTGTGTCCCTACAAAATTCCTGGAGTTACTTCTGTGCGGCCCTCCATAGACATGAAGAACATCCCCAAGCAATCCCATGCACTATTTCTAATATAGATAGAAACACCACCTCCTTTGGTTCTCACATGTTTGTTTTGCAGTCTGAAGGTGTGGAAGGCATAGTAGCCTTGCAAGGCCGGGTACTCTCTGAAGCTTCTGTGACTGCACATACATCTACATCCTCCAGTGACTAAAGTGCTTCCAGGTTGCGTACTTTTTGGTTTAAGCATCTAGTGTTTAGCAATGTAACCTTTATTTTGTTATGGTTGGCAATTTTCATTTCAATACTTTTGATTTTGAGACCTTGCCTAAAAATGCACTATAGGTGAGGCAAGAGCCTTTGCCAGCAGCCAAATGCCTAGTAGTGCCAAGTGCAAACCATCTCTGGCAAAGTAGCAAGGTCTGTTAACCATGTCAACCCAGGCTGACAGAAACTGGGTCCTCTTTGAATGACGTCAATTATTGAAAGCGATCATTTTTTTTAATACTGCGTCATCATTCTAGGTAAGCATAATATGCTGTTCAAGGCTAGGGACATACCTGCCTGGGACACATATTCAGAGACCTCAATCATATCTCTCTTCATATAGTCCAGTGAGGTATGGCTCAGGTCTTCAATCCAACATGAGCTATGACAGAGTCATAATGGTACTTGTTGGCAAGAGACATGAATGCATGCATGATCTGACCAATCCTGGCACCAGACAGGCAGCTGACCGTGACTTTCTTCTTATCTAACCTGGTGAGTGGGACATCTGTCTGTCTCACTATAGAGTCTCCAATGAAAAAAAATGTGGATTTTGAGTTTTACTCCTTAAGGGATTGGTAGGTGGACACTGGTGTTGCTATGTGTCTTGGGTGCTGTGTGAACTGTGCTAGTTGTAGCAGTCTTTTGTTTTGGAGGTCTCTGGTGTTTCAATAAACTTTTTGAGAGGACCTCCATGTATGTTGATTTCTGTGTTGGGTGCATACTATGTGTATGAGTAATGGTGCTATGTGCATGAATAGTGGTGAGTGAGTTGACAACCTCTTCAGTGTTATTGTTTTGAGTATGAGAGAGCAGGGATTCAAGATTCTTGGTGTAGATACAACCAAGTGCAACATGCAAACAAGCAGAAATCCACTCAAATGCAGAGCTTAAATACCAGAAGCTAAAAACTTAAAAAAAAAAACTTTTAAAAAACTCAAAAGAACCATTGAGGGTGCTTACTCCACACCGTAGATGAATCACCCTTCACCAGATAGCCTCCAATCAGCACACATTTCTCACAAGGCTGCAGAATGGCCCCTTCCAACCAAAAATGGCTTGGAAAATGTGCTCAGAATACAACAGCCACTACAAACAGATCCAGGGATTTAGGTTACTGGCTAAGGCTCTGCCACCCCTATAGTGCCTTTTTAGGCAAACTTCAAAGGACAAAACCACCACCGTAACAGGTACAAGCATGCAAAATCTGAAGGTAATGCTACTCAATGCTAGAAGTCTAAACCTCAAAATGCACTCTCTCGAGGCACCCTAAAATGGAGAACATCGATATCTGTGCAGTAACTGAGACCTGGTTCAAGGCTCCAGAGAGCACCCTGCAATACCAGGCTACAACTCTTACCACACTTTCGGCCACCAAACCAGGACCGAAACACTAAAGGTGGAGGAGTGTCAATATTCAAGAAGGATATTCACACCACCAGGCTAGTTGGCCAACACAATGTGTCTGAAATTCTCCAAGTGCAACTAACACTAGGTAAGACTGCAATCCAAATTGTAGCTTGCTACAGATCCCCCACCATACCCCAAGATTCTCACTACACCTTTCTAAACATACTGGAAAATATTAAGCTAGAACCAAACACCCTAATACTGGGTGATTTTAACTACCCTTCCATTAACTAGGAAAACTACTCATGTCCCAACACCTTTGCGCAATGGTTCTTGGGATTCATAAATTCCAACGCCCTGGATCAACTAATCCATAGTCCCACCAGGGGCTCCAATATCCTAGACCTGGTCATTACCAACATGGGAAATGAATGCTCCATACCTATAGTCACCCCCTCGTTAGTCAGGTCTGACCATAAGCTAATCACCCTTAACATCCACATCCCACCCCCACCCCCCAGTAAACAGACCACCATAAATAGCTTCTCCAAAGCCAACTTCATGCTACTCAAGTCAGAAGTGACAAACTTCATGACACCCATGCAGACGGGAACTGAAAGTTCAACTGCTGAATCCTACACTAAGGCACTGTGCGAGCACATCCACTCATGCATGAATCGTGCCATCCCAAATAGAACCAAAATGCTCTCATCCAAAAAGGAAGCCAATCTGGTGGTCCCCTGCCATAAACAAACTTTACAACAAAAAGGAAGAAACTTTTGCAGAAAAGAGGAAAATCCCAGGATGCAAAAAACTCCCTTACTAGCCTCAGTAAGAAACTGAGATGCCTCATAAAATCCTCCAAAGCTAGTTATGAAAATAAAATTGCCAAAGATTCCAAAGACAACCACAAAGCATTCTATAACTATGTCAAGAATCTAAATGGCAATGCTCAGATCTGCTCTGAGCTAAAACAGAATGGCATTAAATATACTGATCCGAAGGATATTGCCAATATCCTGGCAGATCGATTCAGTGCCAACTTCACCCCTCTCACCCCCTAAATGGCCCATCTCAATACCAGAAGATTGCCAAATTCCAGTAATAACGGCCACACAGGTACAAAATGCACTCTCTAAAGCCAAGAATACAGCATCCATGGGACCAGATGACATCCCGGGCTGTGTACTACATGAACTACAATATGAACTGGCACCTCACCTAAGTGTCATGTTTAATCATAGCCTCACCTCAGGTTTCGTGCCCACTGAGTGGCGCAGAGCTACAGTTATCCCAATCCACAAGGGGGGATCCACCTTGGATCCCGGAACCTACCATCCCATCAGTCTGACAAGCCTTATCTGCAAGGCCATGGAGCGTATTATCATGGAACTTATAAACAAAGACATTGGCAACCTTCAAACACTGGACTCCTCCCAGTTTGGGTTTGTGAAGGGCCGATCTTGTCTCCTGAACCTGATTGACTTCTTTGAATCAGTCTCCAGAGCCATGGACACAGGTAAGGTGGTCCACACAGCCTATCTAGACCTTGCCAAGGCCTTTGACACCACCCCCCACTCTGGAATCATAGATAAACTTACTAAGTTGGGCATTAATCCCTATGTCACCCAATGGGATGCTAAATGGCTTACTGATAGAACCCACACTGTAAAAGTAGCCGACTCCAAATCCAGCTCCAGACAAGTGACAAGTGGAGTAACTCAGGGTTCAGTCCTGGGGCCGCTCTTGTTTGGCATCTACTTCTCTGAAGTACAGGTCAACACTAAGGGACTCTGGCTAACAAAGTTTGCAGATGACTGCAAACTGGGAGCCATTACTGAATCCCAAATGATGTGGATACTCTACAAAGGGCCTTACAGAAACAGATGCTTGGTGCCAGAGCCATGGGCTCAAGCTCAATGCCAAGAAATGTATTGTTATCCCCTTTGGGAAAAAACATGTATCCATGAATTACCATATAGGTGGCAGTACACTAAACACAGAAAGTGTGATAAGAGACTTAGGGACACAGGTGGACAGTGGTCTCACCTTCGATAACCACATCGCCACAACAGTCAGGAAATCCTTGTATGTGGCACACCTCATCAAGAAGGGCTTTTCATCCAGAAAAAAGGAGGTCATTGTCCCACTGTACTCATCCCTCATTAGATCCATTATAGAATACAATGCCCCATTTGGTATGTACCTCTCAAGACATCTGCAACAACTGGAAAGGCCTCAGAAATACCTCACTAAAAGAATCACAGGCCTAAAGCAGATGCCCTACGCTGACCGCCTTTAAAAACTCCAGCTATACTCTGTCGCATATCGTCTACTCAGAGGCGATCTCTGCTTAACATATAAGGCCATGTCAAACCCAGAGCTGTTGGACATGCTACACTTAAAGAAATCCCAATCCCATAGAGCTACACGCTCCAGGGATCTAAACCTTGTCATCACAATAAACAAAACATGCTGGAGGGATAGGTTCCTGACCCAGAGACTCCCCAGACTCTGGAATAGATTGCCCATACATGTCAAGCAGAGTGCCTCTTTGGACCTCTTCAAGAGGAACCTTGATTGGATGGGAGAAAGGAAATTCACCCCAGGGATCACGTCAGTCGCCCTGCTAGACAGGGGTCCAGGAAAGTAAATAATGTGGGAAGAAATAGAAAGGGAATTGTTATGGCTAGGCTTGTATAGGCCCTAGGGCTGATAGCCTAGTACCAACCTATGAACCTATGAACCTATAAGTGCTTCCAGGTTGCGTAGTTTTTGGTTTAAGCATCTAGTATTTAGCAATGTAACCTTTATTTTGTTATGGTTGGCAATTTTCATTTCAATACTTTTGATTTTGAGACCTTGCCTAAAAAATGCACTATAGGTGAGGCAAGAGCCTTTGCCAGCAGCCAAATGCCTAGTAGTGCCAAGTGCAAACCATCTCTGGCAAAGTAGCAAGGTCTGTTAACCATGTCAACCCAGGCTGACAGAAACTGGGTCCTCTTTGAATGACGTCAATTATTGAAAGCGATCATTTTTTTTAATACTGCGTCATCATTCTAGGTAAGCATAATATGCTGTTCAAGGCTAGGGACATACCTGCCTGGGACACATATTCAGAGACCTCAATCATATCTCTCTTCATATAGTCCAGTGAGGTATGGCTCAGGTCGTTCAATCCAAGATGAGCTATGACAGAGTCATAATGGTACTTGTTGGCAAGAGACATGAATGCATGCATGATCTGACCAATCCTGGCACCAGACAGGCAACTGACCGTGACTTTCTTCTTATCTAACCTGGTGAGTGGGACATCTGTCTGTCTCACTATAGAGTCTCCAATGAAAAAAAATGTGGATTTTGAGTTTTACTCCTTAAGGGATTGGTAGGTGGGACACTGATGTTGCTATGTGTCTTGGGTGCTGTGGGAACTGTGTTAGTTGTAGCAGTCTTTTGTTTTGTAGGTCTCTGGTGTTTCAATAAATTTTTTGAGAGACCCTCCACATATGTTGATTTATGTGTTGGATGCATACTTTGTGTATGAGTAATGGTGCTATGTGCATGAATAGTGGTGAGTGAGTTGACAACCTCTTCAGTGTTATTGTTTTGAGTTTGAGAGAGCAGGGATTCAAGATTCTTGGTGTAGATACAACCAAGTGCAACATGCAAACAAGCAGAAATCCACTCAAATGCAGAGCTTAAATACCAGAAGCTAAAAACTTAAAAAAAAAAAACTTTTAAAAAACTCAAAAGAACCAGTGAGGGTGCTTACTCCACACCGTAGATGAATCACCCTTCACCAGATAGCCTCCAATCAGCACACATTTCTCACAAGGCTGCAGAAGGGCCCCTTCCAACCAAAAATGGCTTGGAAAATGTGCTCAGAATACAACAGCCACTACAAACAGATCCAGATGCAGCAAACCTGTATCTGGACTATGCTACAGCTAGTAGCTACACTAATTTAGGTGAGAAACACTAAAAATGATTTAAACAACAGAAAAAACATCATTGAGACACTAAAAATGTTTTAAACAGCAGAAAACAGTAAGTAGACACTAAAGAATGTTTTAAACAGCAAATAAAACAGTTATGTAAAACCCTGCTTGGCAGGAAAACAGAACAAATAGAACAGATGCTTTGCAAACAGTGAAAAGTAGCAGCAATTACTTTGCAAACAGTGAAAATAGCAAAAAAAAACTTTGCAGTAGTGAAAACAGCATCAAAATATGATTTAACAGGCAGAGTAAGGCAGACAAATGCTGTATAAACAGTGGTTTAGTTTACAGTATTAAAATACAGTATTAAATAAGCAGAACACAATAAAAAGTACAGTAAATTATATAATCAAGTAAAACAAAAATCAAGCAACTTATGTTTTTTGTGAATCTCAGAAGCTTCTAGTCATCTAGTATTTCAGCTCAAAGTTGTGGCTGGTAGCCCATCTCAGTTCAGCTCAGTTCAAACAAGTGTTATTGTGTGTTACCTTAGCACAGAGTGTTTAAGTGGTATTGTGTGGAGATAACCATACCATTAAAGAGCTGCTCACCATTGCTTGGCATTGGTGTATGATACCAAACTCTGAGCAAGCACAGAGGCCAAAAAGTGAAGGGCTCCAATGCTTTTTTTGTTACTTATGTGTGTTGTGTGTGATTCAATTTTTTGACCAGATTAAACGTGTTAAATGGGGTATGTAGGAAAGTGGTGAAATGGGAGGCAAACAGTGGGAAGAACAAAAGGAAAGCAATATAGGAATGTGCAGGAGTGAGGCAGGAAAGAACCATAGCTTCAACAGTGTAAAATGAAAATATGTACAGAATATTATCTGAATATTATCTGAATTTGGACTGTCACCTCCACAAAGAGGGGTGACAACCACAAAATCATGTTGTATAGCCAATTGGACCAAATCAAGTAGTTCAAGAAGACACACATGGGAAGTGTAGAGCTATTTATGGGACAATATTTTTGTGGGACAGGTGCCCATTTTTTTCTTTTTATTTCAGTAAGAGAAGAATGTTGGGTAAGGGATGTTGGTATTTCTGGGTCAGGTAAGTTGGGTAGGTGAGGAAGCAGATGCAAACATGACAAACAAGACACAAGGATGGTGAGGGACACAGAAGGTTGGGAGACACCATGATTGGGGTTAGGTAGGGGACAACACAAGCCCATGCCTGTCAGACATGGGGACAGTAAGAATCTAGTCCTTACCCCCATACTGTCATCACCGTCCACTTACTCTACTGACTGCTGAAGTGGTTGATGTCTCCTCCTCCTATGGACTATAAAGGACAGCAGCCTCTCCATCTACTGTAGATGTGCACCAGTGGTGCTGTGCATGACCCTACGCACCAATCCTGGCATCTCCTGGGGGCTGATAAAATCCACACTGCCGCCAGTACTCCCAGAGGATACGACAGCACCAGCTGCCAGGGCAGGGCTACCTGAGGGTGCAAGTAGTACAGGGGCAGCAGAGGCAGTCTTGCCAGGTTGGATCCCAGATGTGTTGGGTGTCGGCGCAAGACCCGGTGGAGTGGGGGAAGGTTGAGCCACTGGGGATGGCCTGCCTCTGTGCTGTAAAGCATTTAGTGATTTGTTATACATGGGATGACATGGAAACATTTTGACAACACATAATAAAAAAAAAAGAGATAAGGGTTGGGGTGAGAGAAAAAAAGTGATAAAATTAGTACCATCGTATGTGACATACATTGCATTATCACAATAATACAACTATTTTATCTGAAGTTTTACATTTAAGTTTACTTCCTAGCAACTACAAACTATAATTACAAATTGCTCAAAGTAAACCTTGCAATGTGCAGATATTGCACATGTGCTTGGTCCAATTATACAAATTAAAGTTAACAGCAGGGCATTTATACCACTTGTGTAGAATTTAATTTATGTAATATTATTAAATGATTGCATGGTTTTATACTTGTTACTCATGGTATATGAACCCATAGCATCTGACTACATTCTTTTACTTGGCTCCTAAACCTGGTTTGTGCTACAGACTGATGCATGCATACTTGTTTTTACAATTAGGATGTGCATGCTTACTTTGCTACTACTGTATAGAAAATACATTTTTTATTAAATTACATAACACTTGTTTCCCTCAGTCCCTCTAGATGCTCAACATGAGCCTGCCTATTCACACTGAATTCTACATTAGCTGTGAAAAGAAAAGAAGGGAACAGAAGAGCATTATGTGTACCAGTCTTGCCTATATTTATCTTTCTATCTATTATAAATTGTCTTTATTAGCATACATACACAACTGTGGGATGTTGCTAGTTCTGAACTTATCCAGCCACTAGTTGAGTGTATCTCTCTTGTGCCTTTTAGGTCATTAAAGTGGTGCCTGCACTGTTCTCCAGTGCATGGAATGTCAGTCACACTGGAGACAGCATTGGCCACACTATTCCAAGCCTCAAACTTGTACTGGGAGCTGGGATAGTCCCCCAGTAAAAACCTTTGGCTGTGGTGCTTAGCAGGAGTCCAATAAAGATTTTGAACTCCTGAGCACCCCATCTCTGCACCCTAAATCGGGTGCCTACCCCTCTAACACCAGACATGTCTAACCCAAAAACACTGCAATAGCAAATAAGGATTTCTGGTCAATGGGTGTCATCACTTTTATTGGTAGTCTGCAAACTCAAGCAATTATGCCAACCGTGTTTGCATGATGCTAAGTGGTAAGAAACAGTGCTAAACAGAGAGGAAAGCAGTGTTCTAAATGGGAAGGTTAATATGATAGTTGACATTATTTTGAGGGTTGGTTGCTGCTATAATTGTTAAGTGATTTAACTTTGCAGACATGTATAAGTTATGACATGACACATTTTTTTTGTCTGACTTTACACATTGATAAAATTAATTTTTACAATGTGGGATAAACTTATGCATAAGAGGCAAACAAATTTCTTCCACAGTGGTGATTTTTCATCCTGGTCATAGAAGAAGTGCTTCTCAGACATGCTCATTATTTACATATAAATTCACATGACAGAATGAGGGGTTAGTCATATATGTGTGTCACCTCCTGGTTTATACATTCATGTGTGTATGAGTCTTATTGAAGTCTGAATGCCATCCAAGACCAGAGAACACAATTATGATTACAGAAACATTTAAGTCAATATAACTCCCATCATACATTTGAACCCTCAAAAGACAGAAAGCATGTCTTATCCCTCATACATATAATTCATATGAGCTCCACTGCTATGCATAGTTAATGTTATTTATAATTATGTTTAAATTGTTATAAGTGATATTTAATATAAACTGAAATTGAACAACAGTAAAAATGTCTGGAGTTCCTGTATTAGAACCCATGACCATGTGTATGGCAGTCCTACACTTACACCTGTTGCCACAGGAATACTGAAATAACACTTGGGTCTTTTCCTGTTCATTACTATAAACTGAACTATAACAACAGTAAAAATATCTTGAACTTCCTGTATTAGAACCCAGGACCATCTTCATTACAGCACTACACTTACACCTGCTGCTACAGGAATAGTTAAATAACAGTTGCTTATTTCTCTATTCATTATTAATTTTTGTGTGTTAACCATAGCACAACACCACATACCATGTTTGTGCAGTGCCCAAAAGAATTAATAAAATGTACCTGTTTTGAAATTGTTGACTGCTTCATCTCTGCAGGAGTTCTAGACCTGCAGGTGTTGGATGTTGGAGAAGGTTGCTAAGTGCCACACAAAGTCGCTAAGGGGTGTTGCGGGATGGAAAGGAAAAAATGCAACAATGTATTCTTTTTAACATTTAAAATGTCTGCATCCTGTCTGCAGGTGTTCTGTCTACTTCTTGTGTCGGCCAGTAGACCAGATTTGCATGACAGTATGTGTTGCGCAAACAAGATAAACAAAGCTAAACTTGTATTAGTTTTGTGAATCAGTGTTTATTAGGTTTCATGTTTTAAAGAACCCTGTTCTACTAAAAGTATATGCTGTGTGGATCAATGTGTTTAGCAGATGTGCTACATATACAAGGGATTCACAGGTGTCATTGATGTAGAAGTAGATGATGTAGATGTCAAGGAAGTACTTTACATGACATTTATTGTGATTCTCTATTTCCCCTGTTTGTGTTAAGCTGCACACAGCACAAATACTGGCATAAAAAATTAGAAAAAAGAAAGAAAAGACATATTAAATAAACAACACTACACAGTTTATGTTGGTACACATGAAATATTTTTGAGTAGGTATTTGAATTTGAACTTTCACTCCAATGAACCTTCAAAACACAGTAAGAGTGCCTTATCCCTTTTTGTCACAGAAACAACTTTGCATCAGAGAATGAATATTATTGTGCATACAAGCAACTGCAATATCATCCATAGTATTGACAAAACATATGACAGTTGTACACTTCTGAGTTGTTTGCACATACATTAATTTCAGATGTAGTGTAATGAGTGATAACACAACCACTTATAACTACTGCTTGCAGAAATGCAGCTGTCTTATATCTTTGTGTACATTGCTCATTCTTCTCTTATCTGACCGGTAATTTCAGACATGCTGTCTGTAAGGCATTTGTATCATTGTCTTTAAAATATGTGAGGATATTAAATGGCAATAATGTATAGTTGTCAACAAATGTAGGGGAGGTTAGATGTGTCTGAACAGGAACTGTGAAATCTGTGCTGTTTGTTTACATTTAAAACCTTGATTCAATTACTTCTACAGTTTATAAGTCTATCCTGGCTGACACACCCACTGGAGGCAAGGGAGTCTAAATTGCTGTTGTGTTTTCCTTCTCCCTACCAAGAACCATTCGCAGTTACAATCCATTAGCAGCAAACATTGAGGAAGTGCCTGCACTATGTTTACATCTGATACACAGAGCCAAGAATTTGGGATTCAGCAATTCTAATGAGTTCACACCTCACTTGCATCTTCACTATGCTCACAGGCCTGAATCTACACTATAAAAAGGGAACCATGTAGCTAGGGAACCTGAAGGTGAGGAGACTTGTTAATGTGGATAACACAGAAGAAAACTGCAATAACTTTGGGCTAATCTGTATAGACGACTGGATCTTTATAAGGCATGATTGCATTTTTCAGTTATATACTGGATATGCTGAGATCTAAATTAGAAACATTTTATATATGCATTAGCAAATGCTATTTTTATCTATATGCACTTCTTAGAAGTTTACTGATATGTCACAGACATTTATGTCATGGCATTTTACTTTTTCAGATGCACAGCCTTATTAATTTTCATTATAAGTGCTAAAGTTGCAACTATTTCTCTTTACACTATTATTTCAGTGAAATGTAAATGTCCTATATTTTCAATGACAGGGGTGTTAGACTTTTAGGATGACCTATAGACACCTCTAGGGAGGTGCTGGCCACAGGTAGAGTGATTGTCAATTGCATAAAAGTGAATGTTCTGTAGTTAAATGTGTACACATGTTTTTGGGACAGTTTATTTGATAGCACTTATAGCAGTTCACTGATGTTTTATTCCTTTTTTGTTTGTTAGAAAAGTGTCTAAAGGCAACAAAGTCATTTGATATTGGATGTTAGCAAAAATGTGTCAATTGCCTGTTGTTTTGGGAGTGAGGGAGCCAAGTTACATGTCTGTGTTGCCACAAACAAAATTATTTGTACAGAGGTTTGCTTTGCTATTGTTATCCCCCCTGTTTTGGATCCAACCTTGCTTTGTGTGTAGCTGTAATATGTTACAACCTCATAAATCCAACCTTGCTTTCTGTGTAACTGTAATATGTTACAACCACATAAATCTTTTTTTTATATTTGAATATCTTGACTGTTTTTTGTTTTTCCAGTGGGTAATATTGAAAAACGTCTTTTATGTGTTGTATCTAAGCAGGACTTTTATTTATGTCATACTTATGTGTATTATCCTTCTTCTGTGTTTTATGTCACCTAGGACTATGGCACCCAGGTTCCTCAATCCCCACAAACCCCCATTCAGTGGTCCTGTGAATGAAGTAATTTTCCAAACATTTATGCAAAATGGTGCCTTTCTACCTGAGAGAGGATATGGAGATATGTCTGGAAGAATGCAAATTTGGCAGCAGATAAGGCTGATGAAAATGCCATTCATGGCCAGAGCAGGACATATGATCAGGTGCATCATAGGGCCACTGATATGATTTCATCTGCCCAGAGGAGATAATCTGCAGTAACCTGTGGAAAGATGGCTACCAGGGGTGGGGATGCTATAGAGCCGCCACTGACACCAAATGAAGAGTTCCTGTCCACTGTCAGGGATTCAGAGACCTCAGTGGAAAGTGCACAACAGCATGCGATCTGCTGAATTTACCAAGGGCAAGTAAATACTTGCCCTACAGCACAACGGACTGACAGCTACGGAAATAGAACCCACCCAAGTAGGGGGGGCTGTGCTCCCACACCCCTTAACTATATATATATATATATATATATATATATATATATATATATATATATATATATATATATATATATACCAACTCCAACATCACACTACAGTGGAGAAAAGGGCAAAGTTGTGCTGTAGGACAAGTATTTCCTTGCCCTCTGTAAATTCAGTGAATCGCTGAAATGATTTTCGCTGAATTAGGGTCAATGATCCGGTGTTCACTGCAATGGGATTGCGACAAATCAATATAGACCTGATATTGGTGCTGCTGTTCCAGAGAGGGCAAGTTTGTCCCAGGAGGAGCTTCCATGTAGGCTTGCCTATCTAAATTGTTAAATATTTATTGTATAGTACAGCAATGCTTAAGTTTTGTTTAACATAATTTTTTTTTTGACGGGGGGACTAGTTGTAGATTGATACAGTTGGCAACACATTCTGGTTGATTACACATGGGCTTGGGGCAGACATGTTATCCAATTTTTACAAAAAGTATCATTAATGGACATATAAAGGGCCAAAAGCTTTAACTCCCTGTGTTACTGTTAATTGTCATGATGGTGTCCTTTCCTTTTGCTTAACTTCTTCTAGGACCATCCTCCATAAGGAGCCTTAATTATTTGCACATGGTAAGCCAAACATTTTTATGTCAGTACTGATAAGCAGTTCACAAAAATATTTATTTTATCTATATATGTGATGTGGGTCTCAGGACTGTTATGTGTATTGTGTCTATCTGTAATAGTGGCACTAGTATTAGTTTGGTAGTATATATCTACTATAGTAATGTAGGTATTGATTTATTTCCTGTGTTTGCTGCTTATTATCACAGGTGATCCTGAACAGTGGAAGGGCAGGACTCTTACCACCTGATGTCACAGTATTGGCAAACTCTGATGATGGTGGGCAAACAACACAGTCAGTGGTGCACAGGTTGAATCTGACACTGAGGTTGACAATCAGCCATCCCCTGTGATTCCACTGGACACAGCCAGTAGGCCTACACCAATCCATTCCAGTGAGCCATCAGATATTGGACAGCTGGAGGTTGACACCCTCAGTCAGGGTAGTGTGATCTACTGTGGCTTCACTGCCTCTTGACTCTGGCCTTAGCCAAATTATGGGCAAGGTGCCACAATAGGAAGGTTGTTAGTGGTGCTCAGAGGAGGCCTGCTATCCATCCTCCACCTGATCCAGGTGTGTCTGTCTGTGCCACTCAATGTATATTTAGGGCCATCATGGAGGGTGCAGGCATGTTCCAATAGATTTTCCAAAGAAATACTTAGGGTTGCAGATCTGGCAAAGACTGATGTGCGACTGCCTGTGCCATGTTGCCAATTCAATGGATCAAATGAATAACACATTGGAATGGGTAGTGTCTGTAATGGAACATCTGCTGGGAGGGGTACAGCATCCTTGTGGGTGTAGGTCAGCTACATCAACTGATGCTAGGTGACGTGGCAATATCCGATCATGCTCCCATAGTGGCACTATTCCCATTGCTCCATCAGTGGTTGAGGTGTCCACACTCAGACATGGCAGGCCATGGGATCATGGTCCTGGGCATCCTCATGAGGACAGCTTATCCAGCATACATCAATCACATTCAGGTAGAAGCAGTGCATTTGATTGTGGGAGTGGATATGCCAGTGCAACTCCTGGCACAGCCAGTTCTCAGGGTTGGGTACAACGACGATGAACTGCCAACTCTATCATGCACAGCTCACACCTGTCTGACATACCAAGACAAAGAAAGAGCTAGTGCAGTGCTTGGCTGTGCTCATGCAGACACTGACACACCAATTTCACCTGGAGGGCTCATACAGACACACACACACAACAGTTACATGGTTCAGCAGTGAGGCTTAAAGCTCATTCCATCTCTGTGGCCATTTGTTACTTTATCCAAATGTCTGCCTGTTTCTCTTTCTTACTCACATGCACGCAGTTACCTTTTGCATCAGCCTTGGCTTCCTGCCCCCCACACTAGTGCTTAGAATATCTGTAGTTGTGATGCTCTTTTGTTAATTGTACTGCTTTCTTACAGTTTTTTCTAATGTGTACATACCTCCTATGCTCTTACAGCAAAAAAGATGGACCAAGCCATTAACAAAAAATGGAACAAAGGCTAAACAATACAGAGACTTTTTAAGTATTTTGGTCTTACAAAGTTAGAGACAGTTGATAGTATCAAACAGTTTTTGCATCAGTATTTTTAGGATTTTTCTGAGGGATATGAAGTCTGAAAATGAAATGTGTGTCATTAATTTCTAACTACTTTCCTTAATGACTTGCCAGTACAAAAGTATGAGGCCAAAGTGAGGACATTCGGGGACCGTCAGCACTTTTGAGGGGTATGAAGGTGTGAATCTTTGATGCCTGAGGCCTTTTACTTAATAGAGGACACAGGTATTCACATAAGTTACTGTTGTCCCATCTTGAAGTTATTGTTGTAAAAAATCAACCACCTTTTACTTGCTTACATTACCAAGTAATAGTATTCAGGGCTATGCCATTCATTTGTATTATTACACATTTTTTGTTCTATTCCAGGTTCAACACTTACCTTGTAAAACCGCCAGATGCTACAGTTTTAGTTCAGGGCTGACTCTGTCTGATGCTAGGAATACACAGCCATTACATAGGTAGGTAAGGATTATGAGCATTGCCTGGCATCAATGTGACTATATGTATGTGCATAGGATGAAGGTTTTATCCCCTTATGTAGTGAGTGAGTGTGCTATGTGTTGCCTCTTAGATAATACAAGGGCATATTGAGCATGCCTATGCCTGCTTACACCCACAACAGCTGCTGGTTCCCGCTCTGATTCCTCACCTGCAAGTAGCTGTGGTGATCTTGCCATTGATGGTGGGATGTGTGCCCTTTCCCCTTGTTTATCCAGCTGAAGCTGTTTTCTCAGAATGACATTGTGAAGCATGGCACAGATGGTGAACATTTCAGTACATGTACATGGATTGTAATGCAGGGCTCCCCCAGATGCATTTAGGCACAGGAACCATGACTTCAGCAGCCCAAACACATGCTCTATGATATTTATGGTTTGAGCGTGTGCCTCATTATGGCATTCTTCAGTGGGTGTGTGTGTGCATTTCTGATGGGCGTTTTCAACTATGGTTCTAGTGCATAACATGCATCTCCAGTAAATGACCCTGTGGGATATCACCCCTAGTGAACATCTGATACATTAGGGAGTTGTGCCAGATACGCAAGTCATGATAAATGCCTGAGTTGCCAGCACATACATTCAAGATGATCCCCTTAGCGTTACACATGACTTGGCAGTTAATGAAGTGGTAGCCCTTTCTATTTATGTAGACTCTTCCCTGTTCCCCATGTGGTGCTTTGATTTCTATATGTGTACAATCTATGGCACTCAGTACTTTAGGGTAGTGTGCTACAGGGTAAAACTCAGGTGTACGGGGAAAATGTATGTGGTCACTAGCATGTTGGAGCATAGCACTCAGGAACTGATGGGAATCCTGGATGCTGATGCCTGTGACACCTCCAATGTGTCCCCTGCTGGTCTCTAAAAGATTCCTGTACCTAAAATTCTAAGTGCTACATATACCTTTGTCTCCACTGGTATTGGTCCCCCTCTGTTTGCCCTTGAGGACAACAGAGGTCACACAGTTCTTGTAATGTGCCTCTATCCATCCTGTAGTGCTCTACACTTTCCACCTAATGTAGACTGTGATAAGTTAAACAGGGTCTGAAAACTCTTCTCCTTCTTGGCCTTGGTCTATTAGCAGCAGCAGCAGCACCATAGACTTCAGCCTGTTGCACATACACATGAATTAAAGCAACAGCAGCCCCTAACATTATTTCTGTGTAAACTCCTTTCCATGGCTGTATTCCAATAGGTTTTGGAATTCACATGGAAAACCAGCACTGAGTCTACGTAGTTGCTTTATAGCTTGTTGAATATCTCCTCCATCTTGGATTGGTTCATTAGCATACAATTCAGCTTATGCCATAATCAGCATACAATGGTGTTTACCGTGATTGCACGGCTCTACACACTATGTTCATAGGTTCATAGGTAGGAACTAGGCTATTGGCTCTAGGGCCTATATAAGCCTAGCCAAAAAAATGTACCCTGGCTTTCGCCACCCAAGAACATTATTTTCCTCTGCCCCTGTCGAGCAGAGCCACAGAAGTGATCCCTGGGGTGAATTTCCCATTTCCCATCCAATCATCAAGATTTTTCTTGAAGAGTGCTAATGAGGAGCTCTGTTTGACATAGATAGGGAGTCTGTTCCAGAGTATGGGAAGTCTCTGGGACAGGAATCTATCCCCCCAGCATGTTCTGTTTATTGTGGTGACAATGTTTAGGTCCCTAGAGCATGTAGCTCGGAGGGATTGGGATTTCTTTAAGTGGAGCATGTCCAACAGCTCTGGGTTTAACATAGCTTTGTATGTTAGGCAGAGATAGCCCCTGAGTAGGCGATACGCGATGGAGTAAAGCTGTAGTTTTTTTAGACGGTCTGCATAGGGCATCCGTTTCAGGCCAGTAATCCTCTGTGAAGTATTTCTGTGGTCTTTCCAGTTGTTGTAGATGTCTTGTGAGGTACATACCAAAAGGGGCATTGTACTCTATAATGGGTCTAATGAGTGATGAATAGAGGGGGAACGATAACCTCTTTTTTTCTGGATGAGAATCCTTTTGTGATGAGATGAGCCACGTAGAAGGATTTCCTGACCACTGTGGCGATGTGATTATCAAAGGAGAGACTACTGTCCACCTGTGTCCCAAGGTCTCTTTTCACATTTTTGGCATTAAGTAGACTACCAGCTATGTGGTAGTTCATGGGTACAGAGTTTTTACCAAAGGGGATGACAATACACTTGTTGGCATTGAGCTTCAGGCCATGGCTTTGACACCAGGTATCTGTCTCAGTGAGGCCCTTTTGTAGTTTGTCCGCATCGTTAGGAGTTTCAATTATGGCTCCTAGTTTACAGTCATCTGCAAACTTTGCCAGCCAAAGACCTTCTGTGTTAGCCTGCACTTCAGAGAAGTAGATACCAAACAGGAGAGGACCCAGGACTGAACCCTGTGGTACTCCACTTGTCACTGGTCTGAAGTCGGATTTGGAATCCGCTACTTTCACAGTGTGGGTTCTGTCTGTGAGCCAGTTGGAAACCCATCTTGTGACATAGGGATTTATACCTAGTTTAGTGAGCTTATCTATAATTCCAGAGTGGGGGATGGTGTTGAAAGCCTTGGCGAGATCTAGATAAGCTGTGTGAACCATTTTACCCTCATCTATGGCTTTGGTGACTGCTTCAAAGAAGTCAATCAGGTTTAGGAGACATGATCTGCTTTTTACAAATCCAAACTGGGTAGGGTCCAGAGTTTGGAGATTACCAATGTCTTTGTTTATGAGTTCCATGATGATACGTTCCATGGCCTTGCAGACCAGGCTCGTCAGGCTAATGGGGCGGTACCGTTGTGGCTCCACCTTTGTGGAGTGTGATAACCATCTCGGTGCACCATTCAGTGGGTACAAAGCCTGAGGTGAGGCTATGATTGAACATGGTAATTAGGTAGGGTGCCAGTTCATTCTGTAGTTCATGTAGAACGCAGCCTGGGATATTGTCAGGTCCCATGGATGCTGTGTTCTTGGCTTTGGAGAGTGTGTTTTTTACCTGTGCAGCCGTGATTATAGGAACTTTGCATTCTTCCGGTATAGAGATGGGCCCTCTGAGGGTGAGAAGGGGGTAAAGTTAGCACTGAACCTATCTGCTAGGATGTTGGCAATATCAGTTGGTTCTGTATATTTAGTGCCATTGTGCTGTAACTCAGAGCAGATCTGAGTGTTCCCATTGAGATTCTTGACATAACTATAGAATGCTTTGTGGTTGTCATTAGAGTCAGTGGCAATTTTGTTTTCGTAACTAGCTTTGCAGGATTTTATGAGGGATCTCAACTTCTTACTGAGTCATGGGATTTTACTCTTTTTTGCAACAGTTTCTTTCTTCTGTTGTAGAGTTTGTTTGTGGCAGAGGACCACCAGATTGGCTTCCTTTTTTTGGAGGATAACATCTTGGTTCTATTAGGGATAGCATGATCCATGCACTCGTGTAAGTGCTTATAAAGTGCATTTGTGTAGGATTCAGCAGTCATACCTCTATTGTCCATCTGCATGGGTGTCGTGAAGTTTGCCACTTCTGTCTTAAGAAGTGTGAAGTTGGCTTTGGAGAAGTTTTTTACGATGGTTTCCCTAATTGGGGGTGGGGGTGGGATGTGGATGTCTACGCTGAATAGCTTGTGGTAGGATCTGATCAACAAGGAATTGACCTCTGGTGTGGAACACTGGTTTCCCATGCTGGTAATGACCAGGTCTAGGATATTGCTGCCCCTGGTGGGGTGTTAATAAGTTGATCCAAGGCGTTGGAATTTATGAATTCTAGAAAACTTTGAGCAAAAGAGTTGGTACATGAGTAGTTTTCCCAGTTAATGGTGGGGTAGTTGAAATCGCCCATTATTAGGGTGTTGGGTTGTACCCTAATACTTTCCAGTGTGTCAAGAAATGAGGAGTGGGAATCCTGGGGCATGGTGGGGGTTCTGTAGAAAGCTACAATTTGGATTGTGGTCTTGCCCAGAGTTAGTTGCACTTGGATAATCTTGGATGCATTATGCTGTGCAACTAGCTTGGAGGTGTGGATATCCTTAATGAATATGGACATGCCTCCGCCTTTAGTGCTTTGTTTTGGAATAGGTGGCCGAAAGGTGTGGTATGAATTATAGCCTGGTAATGCAGGGTTGCTCTCTGGAGCTTTGAACCAGGTCTCTGTCACTGCACAGATGCCAATGTTCTCCATTTTAAGGAGTGCCTCGAGTGAGTGCATTTTGAGGTTTAGACTTCTAGCATTGAGTAGCATTACCCTCAGATTTTGCTTGCTTGTACCTGTTACAGTAGTGACTTTGTCATTTGAACTTTGACTAAAAAAGGCACTATAGGGGTGGCAAGAGCCTTAGCCAGTATCCGGAATCCTAAGGGCGACATGTGCAGGCCATCTCTGGCAAGGCATTGTGGTCTGTCGATCATGTCGTCCCAGGCAGACAAATACTGGATCCCCTTAGAATGATACCAGAAGCTTAGCCAATTGTTGAAGTCAATCATTTTGTCCTTGTACTGTGGTATCATTCTGGGTGATGCCAGGATGCTACTCAGGGTTAGGGTCATACCTGCCTGGGACACAAGATCGGAGAGCTCCTCCATGTCTCTTTTCATATAGTCCAGGGAGGTACATCTCAGGTCATTCACACCAACATGGACAATGACAGTGTCATATTTGTACTTATTGTGGAGTGACCTGAGTGCATGCGTTATGTGGTGGATCCTGGCACCTGGCAGGCAACTGACAGTAACTTTCTCCTTGTTTAGTCTAGTGAGTGGAACATCAGTGTGCCTGACAATAGAGTCACTTATGACTAGAGTGTTGGGTACGTTGTTATGCCTTATGGGCTGTGGTTGAGTGGCACACTGAGTTTGTGGGCTATGTGTCATTTGGGTTGTGTTGGGGGGTGGAGTTTGCTTGCGTTTATGTTTTGGATCTCCCTGATGCTTGGGCAGGTTTTTATTGAGAGCCTCCGTGAATGTAAGTGTGTGTTTTGTGTTTCTATGTGTGTGTTTTGGTGGTGTAGGTTTTGAGGGACTATGTGATGAGTGTGGTGTGGTGCAAGTGTTTACCTTCTCCTCTTGACTGTCTAGTCCAGTCTTGGGTGAAGAGAGCTTTGCTTCCAGTTTGGCTATATAAGTGCATCGCTCACAGGTTGTAGTGTTGGGTGGTAGGAGGAGAGGGTTGTCTGTGTACATGAGGCAATTGCTGCATTGCCCCAAGATGCCCAGATTCATCAGTTAGACAGGAGAAATCACTGGGAGCTGACCCTTAGACATGCCTGGATAGGTGCTTATTTATTAAGTACTAAAAACTGCTTTCCTCTAGACAAGTGAGGAAAGTTGAGTGCTGTAGTAATTTGCAGCTTATGTAGTGCTTACAATGAGTTCTTAACAAGTGCTGAGTTCAAAGAAACAGATTTGAGTGCTGAAACTAGAAAACTGGCTAGTTATAAGAAACAAATCTAAGCTAGAAGGCTTCCCTCCAACACAAAAGTGCTTGGGGGCTCAGAAGCCTACAAACAGTCTAAACCACTTAACAGGAAAGGCAGGAAACAAGCTTAAAATTTTTTTTTTGTTCTCTTTCCCAGATGCTCTCTTTGTACACAGTAGGAGTGCCTGAAATCAGAATATGATCTCAATGCACTCAGTTGAGTGAGCAAATGTAGAGCCACTTGCTGAATACAAAAAAGTGCACTACCCTGTGCGCGTCAAGGATCTATGCAATATTAAACTGAATCATTGTTAAGACAAAAATCATATTTATATGAAACAATTATTGTAATGGTTTGTTTTCTCTTTTGCAATGTGTGATGTTAATAAGAATGTCTAATAAAACTAAAGCTCACATAACAAGCAGTTATGACTGGAGAAACCTGATTATAATTCCTTGCAGCATATGGATCCTTAGCTGCCCCTGGGAACTATAAGTTACAGAAAAGAAAACTGTAGAAGTGCAAAATGTTTTATAGTCTTGAAAGTTGTAACACAGTGCTGCTGCATAGACAACAACATTAAATATTGTTAGAGACTTCATCCTGTGTGTGTGTGTGTGTGTGTGTGTGTGTGTGTGTGTGTGTGTGTGTGTGTGTGTGTGTGTGTGTGTGTGTGTGTGCGCGCGCGCGCGTGTGTGTGTTTGTAGCAGCATGAAGTGTATTGCAGCTTTCAAGCTGTGCAGGTGTTATTCCACTGGAGCTGCTATGTGTGCTCCATATCTGATGCTAACAGTATTCAAATGTGCCACAAAAATTCTTATGCACCTTTGAAAGCTGTTATGAATGGATCTCCCACCACATCACTATATAACTGGCCTATCTTTCTGTCAGTTTCAGAGAATAATAAGTATTCTCCATGTACTGTTCTCTGCTTTTAACAAATTTGCACAGACAATTATATATCATGCATATATTTCAGATTTGTGGTGAATGAGCCCTTTGAATGCAAGTACGCATTACTTTTGCATATTTGTTTCTATTTATTTGAATTTATTTATAAAAGCAGTGCATTGATCCATGGTAGACCTTTATTGGCACAGCCCAAATTAAAGTAAATAAATATTTTTATGTAAAGACATGATTAAATCAAGTTACAACTTTTAAACTATACAACAAATAATAGCTACTGTGCACACATAATCCAGTCAAGTTTTGC
The DNA here is from genome assembly GCF_019279795.1 of Protopterus annectens. Lineage (NCBI taxonomy): Eukaryota > Metazoa > Chordata > Ceratodontiformes > Protopteridae > Protopterus > Protopterus annectens. The sequence goes on from NC_056727.1 coordinate 397,476,203, forward strand.
CTCACTTTCATTATAATTTTCTGTACTCCTTTCAGATCTATGATGAAAACATGATGGTTGTTACCATTCAGAAGTAATAATAACTGCAATTATAACAGCACCTTTGATGCTCCCAGTGTTGTATTTATATGCAGAATAATTTTTGTGTATTAATAATTACCATTAGAAATAGAACCTGAGTATCCAATTCATTCCTTGTTTGACACTTACTAGCATAATCCCATAGTCTGTTCATGTATTTAATGTGTGCACTTTGGTAAAATACTCAGAATTCCTTCTGGGATAGTTCATTATATGTTTATTCTTTACATCGCCAGTCTTGTCCATTGCAATACCTTATAAACAGATTGTTGTATTTTCCTTAAATGCAAGATCACATACTGTGTAAGGTTAATGCAAAATTATCATTTTATCTGGAAATCTCAAGGAACCATTTAAAATCATCCAAATTTTCACATGACCTTTATGAAGTGAAGTCTGTTATTTCATTAAGATTTTTCTCTTTTATTCATCTGAGGGGTCATGTTTGAGCTTTGAATTATTATTAAGAGTATTCATTTTCTTCTTCATGTCAGGGATGTTTTAGAATTAAATTACAGTATTTCATGACTAACAAGGCTGTTCATAATTGTTTAGACTGCATACATGTTATATTTCTGAGGAGAGCAGGCAACCCCAGGCTGAGATACTGCACAGCAGGATAGCTGGAATATCCCTGGTAGCATTCATAATGACAATGCAAGCCTCGTTCATACACATTTCCTCTGCCAGGTCACAGTTACCCGTAATTAGTAGTTTAAATCCTTTCCAAGAGGTTGTTTCTCTATTCAACAGCATTTATTAACAGAGTGCTGGATGAAAGGCTTTCAGAAGGAAATGAGTTAAGATCCTGCCCCCACAGTTAGGTATTTCAGCAAGCATATTTTGTGACTCCATAAAAAAGCTTTATTCACTAGGGGACCCTGTGAAATAACTGGAATATTGCCTATATGATGTTGACATGAGTGAAAACACATTCATACAAATATTAAGACTAGACAAGTCACTATGTGCATGCTATGCAAGTTTCACCTGTACCTCAGTGAAAAATAATCATGATATGTATTGAGAACTGATCTATCTTTTCAAGGTATTTAAAATCATACAGGTTCATAAGTTTAAACATTTTTACTAAGATAATGACAACTAGGGTGATTATAAGCTTAGCCATGCAACCCAACCCAGTTTTGTCCCAAGTATCTTGGACATCTATATGGTGGAGTATGTTGAGGTAGCTAAGGGTTATATGGAGTCCCAGAGTACTTCGGACGTCTATATGGTAGAGTATCTTAGTAAGGAGTTAGCTAAGGGTTATGTGGAGAGTGCATGTTAGTTGGGGTTTAATTTACTTACTATCGACCTCTGTCCATCAGAGACATGATGGCCAGACCAGGGGTGAATTTGTGATTTTCCATCCAATGGTCAAGGTTTTGTTTGAATAAGGTTAGGGATGAACTCAGCTTCACGTGGATGGGGAGCTTATTCCATAGTGTGGGGATCCTCTGAAACACATATCATTTTTTCCAGCATGTTCTATTTACATCACAGGCAAAGTTCAGGTCCTTGGATTTAGTGTTTTTGATGATGTTTGTTTTGTGGATGTGCAAGAGAGCCATCAGAGCTGGATCTAAGATTGCCTCGTATGCCAGGCATAGAGCTCCTTTCTGTAACCTGTAAGAAACTGAGTACAGAGATAGGGCCTTAAGGCAAACTGTATCAGACATGGTATTTATACCCAGGATTCTCCTGGTGAGGAATCTTTGAGGGTGTTGTGACTGTTGCAAGTGCCTGGTTAGGTACATGCCAAAGTGTGCATTGTACTTAATGATGGATCTGATAAGGGCTGAGCAGGGTAACACTATAACTTCCTTGGGCCTGGATGCCATACCCTTGCTTATGAGTTGGGCAACATAAAATTATTTTCTCAGTATCTTGGCTATATGTTGGTCAAATGCCAGGTTGCTGTACACATATGTTCCCAGATCCCTAACTACTGGGTCAAGTCTTTAGTGAGTTTTATCGCTCGAGTAATTAGTTTGGGTGGATAATTTCCCAAAGGGCACTATAATGCATTTCTTCATGATGAGTTTTATTCTGTGGCTTTGGTACCAGTCATTTGTTTTTGTTAGACCCTCTTGTAGGATAACGGTGTTATGGGAGGGATTTATGATAGCTCTTAATTTACACTCATTTATGGACTTGGTGAGCCAGAGGCCTTTGACACTAGCCTTAACTTCTGAGAAGTAGATGCCAAATAGGAGTGGGCCAAACACAGAGGCCTGGGATACTCCACTGGTGACTGGTCTCCTGGTGAAGGTGGTTTCACCAATTCTGACTTCTTGGGTCCTATCTGTAAGCAGGAAGCAATCCAGTGAGCTATGTAGGGATTTATGCATAGTTCTGAGAGTTTGTCAATAATACCTGAGTGGGGTATTGAATCAAATGTCTTGGTCAAGTCAAGGTCAGCAGTATGCACCATTTTCCCCTAATCCATAGCCTTGGTGACTCTCTTGAAGAAGTCTACCAGGCTGAGTAGGCAAGACCTTCCCTTAACAAAGTCAGACTGAAATGGTCCAGTGTCCGTAGGTTGCCATTGTCTTTGTTGATGATTTCCATGGTAATTTGTTCCATGGCTTTGCATATTAGACTTGTCAGACTGATGAGTCTGCAGTTCCCAGGGTCAGTTGATGGTCCACCCTTTTGAAGATGGGTGACTGTTGCAGCCCACTATTCCCCTGGAACTTAAGCTGTTTTGAAGCTGTAGTTGAATAGTGCCTCAAGTGGTCCTGCTAAGTCATGTTTTAGGCTATTTAGAAGGTAACCAGGGATATTGTCAGGACCCATTGAACCAGCGTGTTTCACCTTTGCGAGTGCTACCAGGACTTGCTCCCTACTGATAGGTGGGGCTTTTTGCTAAAAGAGATTTCACGGGGAGTACTGGGGGGGGTGAAGTTAGGATTAGATTTATCAGCCAGTAGATTCACTAACTACATCACTCTAGTAAGTGAAGGTTATGCCACCTACAACTAGGTCTGCCCACTGCTGAGTGTTACCTTTAAGGTTCCTAACATAGCTGAATAAGGCATTGCAATTCTTCTTAGCCTGGGAGGTTGTCCTGACCTTGTAATTGCCCTTGTTGGACTTTATTAGACCTCTTAGTTTCTTGTTTAGTTGAATTAGAGAGTTCTTGTCTCTATGAGAGTTGTTCTTTCTGATTTCAGCCATGACTTTTTTTTCTTTTGTTATATACCATGTTAAGGTAAGTATTCCACCAGTGGGATTTGTTTTTGGCGTTAGATTTGAGCTTACTTCTGGTAGGTATGATAGTCTCAATGCAGCCGTTTACATGTTTGTACAGGTTTTCTAAGAATAATTCTGCGGTGTTATCTGTGTTCTCAGGGTTTGGGGGAGCTGTGAATTTTGACAAACTATTGCTTAATAGGATAGTTTGCTTTAGAATAGTTCTTAACTGTTACAGGTTTAGTTGGGTTTTCTGGGTTGATTTTTATTTCAAAGGAAACAGCTTTTTAAAGATATCTTCTGCACACATATCCAAAAGAAAATATTTTCATTTTTGATCTGAGCCATCATATTTCAGTTTTTTATCTCCTGTGTCAACTGTTCACAAACTAATTTTATATCCCTAATTGATTTCATTCATTCATTATTTCTCTAGTAATCTATTTACTCAAGTTCAAGGTTATAAAGGCACTACAACCTATCCCAGAAGTCAGTGGATACAAGACCGTAACCTAATCCTGGATGAGCTGCCCACTAATCACAGAATGTACATACACTCATACTTTCACATGGCGCGCATATCTATGGGCAATCTAGAGGATTACCATTTCATCTTTGGGATGGAAGAACAAACTGAAACACCAAGTGGAAATGATGTACAATCTCTGCTTGAATGCACCCAAACAAAAAACAAACCCTGTAAAGCAGCATTTGTAATCAATGCACCACTGTGCTGCCTATTATATATTAAACTCTTATCTATAGGTGTCCTGATGGAAATACAGCCTATGTTTTTTAAATGCCACTAGTTCTGGCATGCAGTGTTATGCACCCGTTTCTTGTGTTTATGTCTGCAGTCATGACTAGGCTACCTAAAGATACCTAGTTTGTTCTTCCATCCCAAAGATGTGCCAAAGATGAAATGATAATCCTCCAGACTGCCCATAGATATGCGCGCCATGTGAAATTGTAATTATCGCTTTGAAACATCATCCCACCACAATAACATATTCAATGGGAGGTTGGCATAATAGTTAAGGTGGTCACCTTACAAACACAATATGCAGGGTTTGATTCTCACATGGGGTAATTGGCTAGACTTCACATGGCCCACAAGGGCAGTTACCCTAGTATTAATCTATGAATACAGCTAAAGTGGTTTGACAGTTATTTGGTAAAAATAAATAAATCAGGTAAGATAAAAAATAAAAACATAAGTAGCAGTAGACAAGTAGAACTAAGAAACTCCTACTGGATGTAAGAGAGGAGTGATTCATTACTAACGGGATTACTGAGTCAGGAAAAGGGTATGAGATGGAAGAAGGGAAAGAGGTGTGATGTATGGTGATTGTGTGGCTGCAAAATGGATCAGAAAATTCTGAGGAGGAAGTTGTTGGTTAAGGAAAAGGTTAAACATACTTATAGTAGAAATGGCAGAATTGTAGGTCACTCAGGGCACAAGCAGTATGGTGTTAGTGAGCCTGGAGGCGACGTCACAAACAGTATGGTGTTAGTGAGCCTGGAGGTCACGGCACAAGCAGTATGGTGTTAGTGAGCCTGGAGGAAGACAAAATACTGCCTGGAGTGCATTAGAATTAGAACAAAGTATGTGGGAGAAAAGATGGTCCTGAAGCAGATGGAAAGTGGGCGGGGTTAGGAAAGGGTCAGTAAAGAGGAGGAGCAAAAAAGGATGAAATACATATAAAGAAATAAGGAGCAAAATAATAAGAACCAAAAGTATGGGGTACCTACAGATATGGTTAAGTTAGAGGAAAAGAAGGAGACTAAGTATTCGGTAGAATTGCATTGTCAGTCAGAACAACACAAGAATGTGTGCTGAGGAGAATATAAGGGGTAAAATGCTAACCATCTCAGGAGTGAAGCAACCTGAGTGGAGCAGACCCATAAAGGTTAAGTTTGGGTGCAATGACAAAGGCAGCCTTAGTGGAAAAGGATAAACCTGAATGAGGAAATGAGGAAGAGGGCGTTGCCCGAATAGCAATGCAAACTCAGAGATTACATTAAGTCATTAGGTGGCAAGGAAAGGCAGAGAAAAACAGTATTCGCTGGGTGGGGTTTGTACCAGGTGTGGCATGAATCAAAACAAAATCAAGTTCTGTTAAAATAGTCTGAAAGTGGGGCAGACCCTAAATCATTGTGTTCACGGGTTCCATTGACCAGGCTACTAAACAGTTGAGATGGTGAAGGAGAAAGCCATGGTGCTGGTGTAGTTTTGCAGGAAGGTAAGGCATTCAGTGACAGGTGATATTATTACTATTTGTGAAAAAAGGAAAGAGACTGAAAGGAACAGTAGGGTCGAGCTTGCATTAACAAGCAGAGATAACTTTAATTTCCTGCAATTCTGGGAATAAGAAGAAAAGGGGAAGTGGATATAAGGCTAACAAAAGAAAAGTCAGGAGACAAGAATGAAAAAGTAGTAAGACATTTAAAACAAAGCCACAGCTCCTTGTAGTAGAAAGGCAGTCAAATTCAGAAGTGAAATATCTATGATACTGAAGCATGCCTGAGAGAAGTGACAAGAAACACAAATGAACTGCGCTAATACTGAGGATAGGTGTATAACTTGATTCAATTTTACTGGTAGGGATCAGTGCAAAGAATATAGTGGAATTAAATGGTTTCATTTCAAAGCAAAGAATCCCATCATAACAAAACCATAAACAACAGGATAAAAGCTGATATCCAATCAAACTGAAATCAAATGCAACAAATAGCAGAATCAAAGCATTTCTTTCACGGTGCAAGCCTTTGTGCATCCCCATGTGCAGGGTTTTGTCCAATACCTCATTACTAAAATATGCTACCTCCACAGTCACACAGTCATCAAGGGGAAAAAACAAAGCTCTGAACAGCAATTCAGTTATTGCCCCACTGCCATGCAGAGCATCAATAAGCATGCTGTCTGCCACAACGCAAACTCAGGGACACATTCCCTTATCTGCCTATATAGTCTGTCATGGCTGTACTTTTTATTCCCCTCTCAGAATATATTGTATCTTCTAATTAAATTTAATAAAAATATAAGAAACAGCTCCAAGAAATGCAAGCTTACCCATAGGCGCCGGAAGCTGTTGAAGACTGAGGGGGCAGATGGTGAGAGGGGCACTTAGTGATCTAAAAAGGGCAATTTTTTTTATAACTATTTACTACCACAACATAGCTTCACCTGGAGGACATTAAGTTTATCCAACTCCCTTTTGGTGCTTGAATTAACATTTTCTGATTGGTCTTACCTATCCCATGGCTGATAATTGTATATTAGCCCTAGTGAAAATAACTGATCATACCATAGATAATTTGAGGAGACCAATGTAAGGGATGCAGCCTTTAGGATCTGCCTCTATCCATTAGTGGCATGAGGGGCAATCCTGGAGTACATTTTCTATTACCCATCCTTAGATCCAAGTTGCATTTGAATATGAAAAGATGAGCTTTGTTTTATTTTTATGGATAGTCTGTTCTGGAACAGTGGTAGTCTCTGTGATATATATCCATCTCTTCACAACATTTAGTTTAGATATCTGGACTGAGTATTTTTGATGCCATTTGACTTGTTGATGTTCAGTAGGTTCATCTGTATTATGTCAGAGGATGCTTTGTATGCCAGACATGTCACCTCTAACCACTCTGTAGGATACTGAGTATAGTAATAAATCTTTGAGGTGGTCCATGCAAGACCTATTGTTTAGGACTTGTACCCTTTTAGTAAGGTATCTCTGTGGGTATTCCAATTGTTGCATGGGGCTGGACAGATACATGCCAAAGTGGATATTATACAAAATGATTGACCATGAGAGCTTTGTAAAGGGTGACAACAACATCTCTAGATCTTGTCACAATAAATTTGTTTATAAGCTGTCCAATATAGAAAGGCTTTCTTATGACTCTGGGCACATATTGGTTAAAAGTTAGGTCACTGCACACACAAGTTCTCAAATGCCAAACAACTGGGCAGTTCTCGGAGAGCATTGTCAGGATTTTGACACCAGTTATTATTTGGGACAAGCCTTCCTGCATGATGGTTAAGTCATTTGGGGATTCAGTAACTGATCCTAGCTTGCAGTCATCTCAAACTTAGCTGGCCAAAGCCCTTTGGTATTTCCTTTTATTTTTGAGATGCATATGCCAAACAGGAAAAGTCTCAGCACCGAACCCTGGGGGACTCCATTGGTGACGGGTCTCTTCCCTATTTTGCTCCCCTGCATCCTGTGAGCAAGTTGGCAATCCAGCTAGTTAAGCAAGTGTTTGCTCCTCCTACATTATTCATCTTTTGTACTCCACCTGATTAGGGGATTGTGTCAAAAGGCTTGGCCAGGTCAAGGTAATGTGGTGTGAACTGTTTTACCTTCATCCATTCCTTTGGTAACAAGAGTAAAACTTAAAATTTGCCCATGATTTTAAGCCTTTCACACTTTCCTTTGGGCTGTTTTCAAACACATTTTTAGGGCCATGCATACATGTATGCATTATTTGATTCACCTTCCTGATTGTATTAAATTATATTCTTTATATAATACAGCACCAGTTGTTAGAATGTGTTTTAAATTCATAGTTTTGAACAGTCTTCTAGTAAGCAAGGAAACAAAATGTATGACCAATAATGACAAAACTACCCATTTCAGAAAAATTTAACCATAAAAGGCCACTCAGTCTTTTGTCATTACAATCCACCAATATTAGTAAATATGCAAAATCTCTGCAGAAGTAAGTCATCTAAATAATTCCACATTAAAGGGATCTCTAACTAACGAAGAGGCTGCTGCTAGGAAACAACTCTATTTGTAGATGAAACAATGAAATATAAAGTAGCTGCTGCCCTTGAAGAATAAATTGCCTATGTTACATAAAAAAATAAGCAAGTAATATTGCAATAGGGAATAGGTGACAAACTGAAAACAGGTTCATAGTTACTGGATAACTCCTCCAAAGGAGGACATTCACAGGACTGTAGCATCCACTCTCTTTAAATTACAACACAGTACAGTATCAGTGATCCATCTACATACTGTGGGAGTAGAACCCACAGCCTTCTGCATCAAAAGAGGGGCTACTACTCATCATGCTACTAACAATGCAAACAGACTTGGAATAAGCAGCACTAAACTTCTCTTATGCATTTTACTACATACATAATGGCAATCTTTGCATGTTTTTGTTGCATCTGTTATATGTATCTGTGTAGTTCAGAATATTTATTATAATATTTATTAGTTACATATACAAAACCAAATATATTCATGTTTGCCTTCTGTGTTGTGGTAATCCACTTAAAACAAGTTTCCATACCAAGAGTACTTGTCTCATTTATGACAGTCATAATGTCATTGCCATGTTTACATTTTAATGTATGCCATATAATTTGATCACTGTTTTCTGTTATTATTAAGTTTAGCATTGTCTTCCTCAAAAGGAGTAGTATGTTGAACAGTTGGGCCAGATATTGACAGTTAAATTGTAGGCCTGTGATGCAGTTACTGTTGTCCTGTAGCTCTTTTATTGTTGTCTCTAAGTATTGATATGTTCCTTAAAATTATTTGGATATATAAAGTTTCCTTAGTAGCTCCTAGCTGGAAGCTAACACCATGTATCAGTGAAGTGTTAACACATACTTTACAGAATTTGATCTTCTTTCTTTTTCTGGCTTTTCCCGGTTAGGGGTCGCCACAGCAGATCAGCTGTCCCCTCATGATTGGCAGTGGAGTTTTACAGTGTCGAGTTGCCTGCCCAGCGCCCAATCTTCCACAGAAGGCACACACATGCATGCACTCACACCTAGGGACAATTTTAGAGTGTCCAATCCACCTCCAGAGCACCCGGAGGAAACCCACTCGACCACAGGGAGGACATGCAGACTCCGCACAGAAGGCACCCCAGCCAAGACTCGAACTGGAGAACCTCTTGCTGTGAGGTGACAACGCTAACCGCTGCACCACCGTGGCCACCCACTTTACAGAATTTGATAACTGGTCAAAAAGCATGCTACAGAAAACCAAAAATAAAGAGGTTAATGAGTTTGTGCATTGAAAATCAACTTTAATTTCAAGTAGTTTTTGGAGAAGTAAATAATCTTATATTAAATGAGCAGTTTCACTGCAGTTCAGTGCATTGTGTTAAACTTGAAATGCTTACCAGAGAAACTGCACTGTGACTCGTTCTGGCCTTCATTATGTGAGTCTTTGCAGTAATGTTAAGGTTTCGTATTGCCAGTTAAAGCACTGTGCACATGTATTTATATTTTAAATCACATAGTCATCAGCTTTTCTTTTTATAATAAATTGCAATTTTATCCTGCTGCATAATACCCTAGCATGCTGTCAGACCACCTGTAGATGAAACTACAGCGTTTGTGTAAAAAAAAGATAGCTAAAGTATGTCATAAAGCAGAACTCAACACATGCTTCTATAGACGTGACATTAGGACAGATGCTTCCTGGGGAGTTTGGTGAAGAAGGTATCAGTCTGAAAGGGAGTGGCAGCTCTTACATGACTGTCACTGTTATACCACACAAAAAGGGAGTGGACTGTGTATGAGTTATACCGCTTTACATAATCAGTGAAATGGCATAAAATTTAGGCCACATTACAAGCTTTTATTCTTTCTGCAATTTTATTACTTTTAACTTCAGGGGTATTATGAGTTCCATTAGGTGACTAACTTATACAGTATACTTACATGGATGTTATGAAATTTATCATACTCAGTATTAAAAGTTTCACATGTATGACTGGAACATTTGTAACTTACTGATCTATGTAAATATATGAGTATATGACATGTTTTCTAAAAACACTTAATTTAAACACAGCATCTAAAACCTTTCATCGAATACATTCTTCATCTAATCTAGGCCTACACTGCATAAAGCCACAGAAAACACCAATACAGCAAGCACTGTGAAAAGGCTATATCAAACCCTGTGACAGGCGAAATAACATGCAAGGGCTTTTGCACTATTCATTTAGATAAAATGCGTATTATTTGAGCCTGTTTTGTGACTTTGGTTGAAATGTGTTCAGATGAATTGTAGTCACACACACGCGTGTGCACACACACACACACACACACACACACACGCACACACACACACACACACACACACACACACACCTCTCTAAATCTATATAATGCTGAAGACAGTACTTTCTTCTGGTGCAGCAGTTCTAGATAAAGAAATTATTCTGCCCGAACGGCAGTTCATAAAGGAATCCATGGCTCTACAGTTGGAAGAAAATAAATCCTTCTGCCCAAATGGCAGCCCGTAAAGACATCCGCGGCGCAGCACTGCAGTTATATACAGAAATCTGCAGCTCAGCTCTGCGGTTGAAGAGAATAAACTGCCCGAACAGTATAGTGCATAACAGTAAGTGAATCCTGTATTCAAACAGGCGCACGGCATGCTGATGCAATTGCACATGTGATGAGTTATTCGGGACGGTTGAGAGGGTGCAAGTGCTGCAAAAGTGTGGGGGGGCTCCCCTCCCCCCACGCTGTGTGGTTCAGACGCCCTTGGGCTTACGCAAACCAGATTTTCCTATTTTCTCATTGCTATTTCTGGACACTTTATTAAAAGACATGAATAATACAATATGCTCCCAGTTCAATGATGCTCTTTTTTATGGTGGTTTAGTATAAATTAAGTGTCGCATCAAAAAAGTTCCCCCTGCATGAAAGGCAATTGCACGGCTTAGGCAATGAAAAATCCAAAACCAAAAGTGTAAGCCAGCAAACAGTAAGGCTGAAAAAATAAATGTATTAGTTAATACAATGCACAAACAAACAAACCGGTTTCGGCTGGTATACAACACAGCCTTCTTCAGTGAAAAATAAAATACATTTCAGATAGTCTTTTATACATGCACTTAATGAGATTAGGCTTGTAATTGGTTGATCTAAAAGTGTTCATTTAATCCAGGTGGAAATAAACCACCCAGTTTAACAATCCATTTTTCTTCTCTTTGGTGTCAAGAATGGAATGCCACCCCGTTTTGTTGGATTTATTCCCTTTCATGATATTTATTACCATGAAGCTAAACTTGGCAGATGAATGTTTTAAACAATGTTTATATAAAGCACTACTTAATTTCTTATTCTTCATATCACTGGTATGCTCAGAAATTCTCATTCTAGGTGGTCGTGAGGTTTGTCCTATATAGAAAGAGCCACAGCTGCATGTTGCTAGATATATCAGCCATTCGCTACTGCAATTTGCAAGAAAATTAATGTCATAAACTGTTCCACAGTTCATACTTGTGAATTGTTTGGATTTATAAACCTTATTACAGTGAGTGCAACGTCATCATGGGGAAGCATCCTGTAAGCACCTCGCCCATTAGTGTAGATTGAACCTCCTGAAATGGTGTCCTGGAATGTGAATGTTTATAATGATTCAAATGGGAAGCAAGATTTCTCCCTTTACAAAATGAAAACTGGCATCTGTCTGATAGAATATTAGTTAGATTGTGATCACTCTCTAAAATATTCCAGTGTCTCAGTACACTGTTGATTAATAAATCATAATTCCTGCCATAAGTGGTCACTAGTCTAATGGGTGCCAAGCTTTGCTGCTCCCATTGTTTGTAGGTCAAAAGGTCCTCCCTCTTGAGTGTATTAGCCCAACTGCTGGCCTGAAGAACATATCCCATCTGATATCCCCAGTCCCTAAATCTGTGGATTAGATCCCGCCTATATTCTTGAAAGGTAGAATCTTTGGAGGGGTGGCTGAAAGCTGGATGCATGGAGGAGGGTATTGTATTGGGGTTACTTCCAGAAAACTTCAGTACAGAAAGCATGATCTGGTTTTCTAGAGACGGAAACATCAAGAAAAGTAATGATGTTTGGTCAAAATTAATCATGAAGTGTAAACCCCATTTGTTTTCATTTAGAGTCAATAAATTCAGACAGATATTCCACATCCGACCTCCATACCATCCAGCAATCATCCAAATATTGCCTCCAAATGTCTATTTCTGTCAGGTACAAGTTATGACATGCATCATAGATTAGTTGTTCTTCAATGAAAGCCATAAAAGGTCAGCATAAATGTGGGCAAAGGACGCCCCCATAGCCATCCCCTTGATTTGCCAATAACATGTGTCTTGATAGAAAAAGACATTATTAGTTAAGACATGTTCTGTTAGGCCCAACAAAAAAGTGTTGAACCCTGGCTGATATAATTCAGATTTGTACAGCCAGTATTCAATGACCTCTAACCCAGCGGCATGAGGGATGTCTGTGTAAAGAGCACTAACATCTAGGGTGCACATTAACCATTCCGGTTCAAGTTGTGTATCCAAAATGATTTTTAGAAATTTTGTGGTGTCCTGTATACGTGCTTGGACCCACCGTAATAGAGGTCTGAGATGTTTCGTAAGAAACAATGACAGTGGTTCAGTAATAGAACCTCTCTGGTGTTGAAATTAATTTACTTACCATAAATCTAGGTACATGCCTCCTATGAATCCTACAGTGCATCAGTTTCAAAGTAGTGTTCTCAAAGATCTACACTAACACAGGAGTGAAATTACCTACAAACCAAATAATCTCTCAAAGATCAAAAGGGAGGCATTAACTGAATTAAAGAACAACAAAGATATTGTTATTCTCTCTGCTGATAAAGGTAGGGACGTAATGATAATGAATTGGCTGCAATATGATTCTGAAGCAAAAGACAACTTCAGGATAGGCGTTACTACTTGGAAATGCTCCTGGACCCCACCTTTAGGTTCAAAAAACAGATTGATGAATTTTTGTCATTAGCTAAGGAAGAAGGCATTTTTAATGATAAGGTCATGCAACATCTCACTATTAAGGATCCCATGAGTCAATATATTTATTTTTTGCCCAAAATGCACAAGGACCCTGTTAAACCACCTGGGAGACCAATTGTGTCTGGGAGAGGTTCTATTACTGAACCACTGTCATTGTTTCTTACAAAACCTCTCAAACCTCTATTACAGTGGGTCAGATCACACATACAGGACACCACAGAATTTCTAAAAATCATTTTGGATACACAACTTGAACTGGAATGATTAATGTGCACCTTAGATGTTAGTGTTCTTTACACAAATATCCCTCATGCCACTGGGTCTATTGAATACTGGCTGTACAAATCAGAATTATATCAGCCAGGGTTCAAGACTTTTTTGTTGGGCCTGACAGAACATGTCCTAACTAATAATGTCTTTTTCTATCAAGACACGTTATTGGCAAATAAAGGGGACGGCTATGGGAACATGCTTTGCCCCCATTTATGCTGACCTTTTTATGGCCTTCATTGATGAACAACTAATCTATGATGTATGCCATAACTTGCACCTGACAAAAATAGACATTTGGAGGCGATATTTGGATGATTGCTGAATGGTGTGGAGGCCGGATGTGGAATATCTGTCTGAATTTATTGACTATCTAAATTAAAACAAATGGGGTTTACACTTCACAGATAATTTCGATCCAAACATCTTAACTTTTCTTGATATTTCCATCTCTAGAAAACCAGATCATACTTTGTATACTGAAGTTTTCCGGAAGTACCCCCAATACAATACCCTCCTCCATGCATCCAGCTTTCATCCACCCCATATAGCTAAAAATATCCCCAAATCCCAATATATTAGAATGAGACAGATTTGCCCCAAAGATTCTACCTTTCAGGAATATAGGCAGGACCTGACCCACAGGTTTAGGGACCTGGGATATCAGATGGGACATGTTCTTCAGACCAGCAATTGGGCTAATACACTCAAGAGGGAGGACCTTTTGACCTACAAACAACGGGAGCAGCAAAGCTTGGCACCCATTAGACTAGTGACCACTTATGGCAGGAATTCTGATTTATTAATCAACAGTGTACAGAGACACTGGAATATTTTACAGAGTGATCACAGTCTAACTAATATTTTATCAGACAGATGCCAGTTTTCATTTTGTAAAGGGAGAAATCTTGCTTCTCACTTGAATCATTATAAACATTCACATTCCAGGACACCATTTCAGGAGGTTCAAACTACACTAATGGGCGAGGTGCTTACAGGATGCTTCCCATGTGGACATTACACTCACTGTAATAAGGTTTTTAAATCCAAGCAATTCACAAGTAAACACTGGGGAACAGTTTATGACATAAATTTTTTTTGCAAATTGCAGTAGCGAATGGCTGATATATCTAGCAACATGCAGCTGTGGCTCTTTCTATATAGGACAAACCTCACATCCACTAAGATTGAGAATTTCTGAGCATACCAGTAAT